>NW_022995380.1:7160587-7463689 GCF_004354385.1 Drosophila innubila
CCTGACGATGCTATCATGCAGATTGAAGATTGCGTTAAATGCTTCAATGCACAGTGGGTTCAATTAAACTATAGATCTGTGTTTTGCTGTTATCAATATTATAATACAAGTACATATATTTAATTTAATTATTTCTTTAATTTGAGAATTTTTTTAAAGGGATTTTCATAGTATTTATTTTAATTATTTATTTTATGCACCTTGCTATTTGGTTAAATTAAACCATAGATCTGTGTTTTGTTGTTATTAATATCATAGTACAAATACATATACTTAATTTAATTATTACTTTAATTAGAGAATTTTTTAAAGGGATTTTCATAGTATTTTTTTAATTATTTGTTTTATGCACCTTGCTTTTGGGTTAAATTAAACTATAGATCTGTGTTTTGTTGTTATCAATACCATAATACAAGTACATATACTTCATTTAATTTTAACTTTAATTTGAGAATTTTTTTTAAAAGATGTTCATAGTATTTGTTTTTAATTATTTATTTTTTGCAACTAGCTATTGAGATAAATTAAAGGACTAAGGGAACTTCTTTAAACTAATTTTAATGACGTTATTACCAATTTATTACTATCGACTGCTATCGACTTAAAATAATTATTCTTATTTGCTTTAGAATTTCTTTATCTTTATATTTTGTAGAAAGATTTTTGAATGTTCTCAATTGCTTATAGATATATTATACTTTAAAAGTTTTATTGTTGTATACAATTATAATCTAGCTGAAGATTGATGGCAGTCACATGTGCTGTTCTAATTAAAGATTACACCGTATAGTTCCTTATTTCTTTAATCAAGATGATGCTATAAATATGCTAATTATGACATTTGCATTAGACTCTTGCCACTTCCAGCTAACGAATGATGTGTTGTGTTGCACTGTGCGTTGCAACGCTGCCAGCTTGATTTCAGAT
The DNA here is from genome assembly GCF_004354385.1 of Drosophila innubila. Classification (NCBI taxonomy): domain Eukaryota; kingdom Metazoa; phylum Arthropoda; class Insecta; order Diptera; family Drosophilidae; genus Drosophila; species Drosophila innubila. The sequence continues at coordinate 7,161,515 of NW_022995380.1, forward strand.
GATTGTGTGTAAATCTGTCGACAAGTTGCAACTGGCAACTTGCTGTGCTACTTACATATATAGATGAGAGGAGTCTCTGTCTCGCATCTATCGGTGTATAAATATTTACAAGTGTTTGGTCTTGTCTCAAGTCGAGTCGAGTCGAGTTGAGTTAAATTTGTTTGCACAGTGATTGTTGTTTGTGTGAAATGAAATGATTTTCCTTTCGGCCACAGAGTTTCAGACAGGTTTCACTCGATCGAAACCGTTGCTGTTTTAGGCTCTGTGGCAACTACAAATACAAACACAACTGCAACTGCAACGTTAACGTTCCGGGTTCGATTCCCTCCCGTTGCACGATTACGTGTCAAGAGTTGCAGCCAGCGATGGATGCTTTATGGCCAAATATACAAATATACAAGTGGATATATTTCTTTTATTTATATATATATTTGTACATATATTTGCATTTGGCATTGTAATACAGGTTTGGATGCCAGATCACAGACAACAGACATGTCTCGGTCTGCTCTTGTGCATTGCTTTGATTTGATCTTGCGAAAGCGAAAGTTTTTTTATTTATTTACTCGTATGCGCTAATGAATTATATTGTTTATCAGTTGGTGAGCCCAGCCCAATCGCCAGACTGCCAGTCAGCCAAGCAGACGTAGCATAGCCTAAAACAAGCTAATTGAACTAATGAATTGAGAGGGTATACTGTTGACATGATGCTCATTAATTCTCCTCTTGAAACCACACTATCTCCCGGCTGTCTGTTGGGTCTCCGTTTCTCTGTCTGCCTTTCCTTTCCTTTCCCAAATCGAGCCAAGCAAGTATAGTCGTTGTTGAACAACATGATACCCTGTAAGAAAAACGCTACATGTCGCCAATACTTTTGTTTTGCTCTGTTTGGAATTATGTGAACTTTTTTTTAAATAATTTCCTACTTCTGCTTGTTACATTTGTAAACACAAAAATAATATTTCCCGCAGCATATTTATCCAGTACAGGGTATTGAAGAAACCACAGAGTTAATTTCCCACTCTCTCTCTCCCTCTCGCAGTCTTTCTGTCTCATCATAATGTCGTTAATCACATAATCATAAGTGAACCTGGGCTTAAAAAAATAAACAAAAGCAGAAGCTCGTTTAACCCTGCAGATCAGTTGCCCAATTTGTTAAGTTTTCATAGTAAAACTCTTTATTACTTTGACAAATAGAAAATAATTGATATATGTATATATTAAATTAAGTTGTTTGACTTCCATAAAGTGACCAAAGAGGATCCGAGAGTTCATTGTTCATTGAACAATGTCAACATTGAAATGTCTATGACTAGGCATGATTTGGCAGTAAGAGTCAACGTGAATTAGGCAAACATGGAAGGCGTGTGACTTAAATATTAAAGGGGCTTTATATCAAAACATATTAAAGTGACCATGGAGGACTAATTTGAATAAAACTAAACTGATAGTTAATATGTACATGGAACAGATAAAAAATAAAAAGGAAATAGAAATAAGTATGTTAAAATAAAGTGACCTTGTATGTCGTACTAGAGCAAGTAATAGTAAGAAATGAAAAAAGTTTAGAATATTATACTAAATTAGTTAAGCATGATGTAGTGAAATATATAAAATGAGTATATGTAATTTGACACATCTTTGTGAAAGATATAAAATACATTTCGTATAGTCAGCTATTGTATGTCTAATGAATGGAATGAGTAATAGTCAATAACAATAGGTTCGTAATCATAAGTTAGGATTGTTCTTGGAATCAGTGAGAATGAGATATTTTACCTTAACATCTCTACGCTCGTAGTAGTAATCCATGATTAAATCCTCTGATTTAGATAACTGTTAACTATAACATTATTCATTCAGTCTTTTTTTATGACAATTTACGTTTTACAACTGTTTTCACCCGTGATATTAATTTCACTACAATAAAACATTAAAATTTATGATCAACAGTTTCGCCAAAAAAAAAAAAAATAAATGATGATAGAAAAAAACGATAAAAAAGCGATTCCCAGCGATTTGCATATGGTTCACATTTCACACACCCCGTTTATTTATTTTTTTCTACTATGTTGTGGTTAGTTTGCATATTGGAAACGCGGACCATCTTGGTTTTTTTTTTAGCAACATGATCATCATCATCGGTATTATTATGATCATTAGCAACAGCATCATTTTGGGGGGCTTCGCTTTTACTGTCGTTTGACGATGACGATGACGATGAAGTTGAAGTTGATGCTGAAGATGGTTAAAATTTTGCAGCTAACACACAGGTGTGTGTGTGTGTGTGTGTATATATCGTATTTAAAATAGCGTTAACATTTAAAAACGCTTTTCACTGACCCCAATTGGTGGTGCACACACTCCCCACACACACGCATGCACACTCGCACACACATTTATTTATTGATGGTATTGCTTGTTGTGTTTGTTGTTAGATGACATGGTTTCGCAGGTGTTGTTGTTGTTGTAATTGTTGTTGTTTTTGTTTATACTTCAGCATGCAAATGATTGATCTTCCTTGAGTCTGGATTGATTACTAAAGCAGAACTGTGTGAAACTGCTAAAATTTCAAAATTGCAAAGCTTGTCATGCATGCACAATTTAGATTACTTTGAATATCGATAGAAGGAAAAATAAAAAAAATAAACAATTTCGAGCGAGCGCGATTAATGAACTGTAAAATTGAATTCAATCAGTGGAACGAAACGGAACGATCCATAGACAATTAATTTTGAATCTTTTTGTTTCAATTTAATTTTAGTTTATTTAATTTATTTTTCGCCTGCTTTGCTAATCGGTGCTGCAAATTTTGTGAAATTATGACTACACACACACCCTCTCGGGGGGGGGAAGAAGGGGGACATTTCGCCTGCCCGTTTTTTACCCCTATGCTATGGTGCGTTAAACTTAACAGTTTTGCAAAACAATAGGAAAAGTGAAAGACAAACTGTAAATATGTATGAATATGGTATGTTTTTGTAGCCCGATTCAAAAGGTAGCAACAACAGCAACAACAACAACTCGAGCGATTGTTGTATGTATCCATTGATATGCATTATACAAAGGTATTTTTTCGTTTATTTTTTTTTTCTTTTGTCGATTTCGGAGCACACAAACACAATGCACTTGTATAGTTTTGGGTGTTGGATGTTTGGTTTACTTTTTCATTTGCGGCACTTTGAAAGGCTAACAACAAATTTCACCTAATTATGCCACAATGCACAGAATACACACACAACACACAACACACACGTTGAACCCATTTGCCATACGACATTTGATTTCATTTTATTTCATTATTCATTATTTTTAGCTTCCCCACAAACTCCAGCAAACGAAAACAGAAATAAAACTCAGTACACTTGACACTTGGCTGCTGCGCGGCAGGCGACAAAAACAACGACGACAGCGACTGAGACAGAGACTGAGACAGAGACGCACTCAAAACGGGCCATGCGCACCTGCGATGCCTGCGAACTGAAACTGAACTGAACTAAACTGAACTGACGCCGACGCCGCTTGCTATCGGCTTTGGGCTGTGAGCTGAGACTTCGGCTGCGACGCGACAGCGGCGACTGCGCTCTTCACTCTCCTTTCAGGTAAGAGAAAGTGAGTGTGAGTGAGTGCGATGTTGCTGTTAGTGCTGCTAGCAGTGTTGCCATTTTAGCTAACTTATTGTTAGAGTTAGCTATTTAATAATTGCTAAAGCTTATAAAAAAAATAAATAAAATACCACAATTACGTCTGGGGCTATGCTAAAAATTGTTTTGATTAATTCTTCAGATTGCCCGATTCAGATTTAAAAAATTACTTAAGAAAATCCAAAAACAACAAGATTTTACTGTCGGAAAAATTGAACTGGACAATAATATGGACATTGGCCAAAATAATTTTAAAAAAATATGTTTGTTGGTGGCAATTTGTATATTAATTACTTATTTAAAATGAATTTTCTATTTATAAGGCCTGTCTCCAGCAGGCCCGGAAATACAAATTCCTGTCAAACTTCATAAAAAAATCGAAAAAAATTCCTACAGTTTTTTTTATATGAAGTTTGACAGGAATTTTAATTTCCGGGCCTGCTGGAGTCAGACCTATAAGCTTATTATTAAAATATTATCAATTGTTAAATCTCTTTTATATATTACTTTTTAGCTTATTACTTGTCAAATTATTATTATTATTAAAATTATTATTATTATATTTTTATTACTTCCTAGCTATTTCAGCTCTTTATTTATCGAATTATGATTTTTCTTTTTAGCCATTTCTAGCTTTCAGTTTATCAACTTAGCCATTTTAGCCTTATCAATTCTGACAACACCGGTTAGTGGTGGTATATGTCAGCATGCGTATTTGCCCCTGTGTTTGTGGTGATTTGTATTTATACGCAAAACCGGCTTTTTGCGCTCTCTCTCTCTCTCTCTCTCTATTTTTTCGTTCTCTGTTTGCCGTTCGATCAAGTTGCAACACTTGCACTGCAGTTTGGTTGCAGCGTGTTTGCTTTTTTTTTTTTTGATTTTGTATCGGCTTCTTGCGTTTATGCCTCGTTGTCTCACGTTTCAGCCTCGCAGCAGGTTTTTATCGCGAGACGGCGATTGTTGTCTTTGCCGTTCTCATAACTAACGCAAAATTATATCATAGATCATGCCAATAGTGCATAACAAACGCAGGTTGGTAACTGTCGACAGCAGAAAGTTGAGATACAATAGCTGATACAAATACGACTACAGTTCCACCATCAGCATCAGCTTCAGCTGTAGATACATATCTCAAAGTATCTTAAGATACATCTTTATGAGCGCTTAACATTTAACCTGTCTGCTTTTCGAATTGCTTTGTACGCTTGGGACAAGTTCAAGTGTCTGGGCTATAACAACAACAAAAGGCCAAAATGACACGAGCTTAAAATGTCAAATACAAATTATGTTCGTACATTAAGGTTTACGAGCTTTAATTATAGTTTTACTAATTTAGGCCTATGAATTAAGGTTGCCTAAGGACATAACTTATAGAATCAAGCTTTAGGTAGAGCATTAATTTATTAACAATTAAATTCATAAGCCCGTTCATAAAAAGCTTTAATGTACTTTTAAAACCGATTTAACACTTTAAATGAAAACTTCGTTTTTTACGCTTGCTTAAATTACCCCAATACTTAATTGTAGTAAATATACATAAGTTTTTCTTTCTTAACGATTAATCAATTAAGTGCTCGCTTTAAGCTAGTCTCTTTGGAGCATAAGCAGACAGGGCCAAAGGAGTAGAGGACAGATGTATTACTCGTACAGTGAATCCTTTTTACAACTCACCTCAGCTGTAACTTGAGCCTGATGTAAGGGATTTGGTAGTATATCTGTTTCGTTTATAGCTTTTGTGGCTATTGTTATTGTTGGTATTGTTGTTGTTTGTAATTTCGTAGTTGGCTTCTTTAGCTTTTGGCTTGATTCGTTCGTTTTGGGTTTCGTTTTGGCTTCAGTTAACTTCTTGCCATTTTGCAATGTCTGCAAATCCTTCTTCAGTTGTCCTATATTACGTTCTTTGGTTTTAATTTCCTCTAGCTGCAAAAAGGAACAAATTCAAAAGTCAAAAATGAATGAAAAGACTAACATCAAAGCCCAGTCAAGTCTACGAAAGATATTCGTACTTGTCTGAGGTATGTATATAAGTATTAACGATAAAACGAAAAAAAAAAAGTTGCCTATCCGCTTTAAACGACACCAGTTATGTTCCTCAACAAAACTGTGCGTAACTTACCAAACGTGTTATTTCAATTTTGGCTGACTTTTGTATCTGAGTCAATCGGTTATCATATGCAGTTTTCAATTGGCGCATATCAGCTGCCTTGCGTCTATCAGCCTGGCCAATGATCTGCAATAAATCATCACGAATATTTTACAGGTTTCTTGAATGGAGGGAACCACCTAATAACATTCATCATCATTATCATCTCGATGATAATGATATTAACAAAAGTGGCGAAGGCAATAGAAAAAAGCAAGCATTTTCCATGCTGTTAGTTGCACTTTAGCTGTCATTTCCATTAGCCAAACGAGAGACACATAACAAAACAATCAAGTAACAATATTTGCTGGCTGTCAGTTTATGGCCAACATTAATGGAATTACCATTCGCCTGTCACTTGGCTTGGCTATAAAACAAAACACTATGCGCTCATGTTTCGCAATAGTTGCAAGTCCTTCAACACAATGAAAGCTGCTCCTTTTAACTCGCTGACAGTGCTCCTGCTCCTTTCGCTCCTGCGGACATCATTACCGACTGCCAGACACAGTCAAGTTCCCATTCCACGAGAGAACAGCCGCGATTCCAATCTTATCGTTGAGGTTAGCAAAATCTTGTGTCGTGCCCAGCTGAAAGTGCTCTTCGTTTACTTTGAGAATCAGCAAACACATGATCACTCAGGCGAGATTCTGCGTGTGATTACCAAATGCGATATATCCTATATATCAATCAGGTAAGTTAATTAATCGCTGTGTAAATCCGGCATAATCAACAAGGGTTTCTATAAGCCTCTATTAGTACATACAGATCCTCTATAAATGCTCTTAATTTATATTTATTCTCTATTAATCTGTAGCTAGTTAAACAATATTTTCCGACTATCCCTCTCTTTCATCAACGTTGCTTTAGATATTTTCTCTAATCCTTTATATTCAAAGATTTCCAGAAAATTAAGAAGCTGCTCATGTCGCTATACTTTAGTCTATTTCTCCTTTGTGATTGTTAAAATCAGCAAAATTACTCTCTATGACGTTTTCAGTTGGTTTTTCTCTTCATTCTACTGTAATTCTTCTTAACTCTTATGTTGTTCGTACATAGGTTTTACTGTAATTTCCAAAATTCTCTCACTTCAAAGTAATGTAAATTTCTGCTTTCTCTTATCGTTGATAGAAAAAATTTTCGTCCGTTGGACGCCGTGAAAGATGATGGCATCCTGATGTACATGGTCATGATCATCAAGGACATATCGCAACCTTTAAAGCTATCGGTGATTAATAAGAAATCTGCCGCTAAGCATTTATCACATGTCATCCTGCTCGTCCGAGATTCGAGGAAACTTTCGTTGGGATGGATGCGTGCCAGTTTCAGGCAATTTTGGACCATATGGTTACTGAACATTGTGATCATCTTTTGGCGCACAGATCGCATGCATGTATATCGTTATAATCCGTTTACGGACGACTTTCTATTGCCTGTGCCCGTTGAGCCGGGCAAGCTGCCCACGTTGGGACAGATGTTTCCTAAGACGATACCAAATATGCAACGCAAGCCTTTGCGAATGTGCCTCTTCATGGATAAAGTGCGTGCGGTTTACGGTCCGAATGGTCAGATACTGGGCACAGATGGACTACTCTCTGGTTATATAGCTGAGCGAATGAATGCCACCCGGATTATCACACGGCCGATGTCATATTCCCGGCACAATCAGACGGCGGATTTGTGTGCCATGGAGATTGCCAATGAATTCGATGATATCGCCATGAATATCAGATTTCTAGCACCGGATACATTTCAAAAGCGCGCCGAGTCCACAGTTGCCCACAATCGAGATGATCTTTGCGTGATTGTGCCCAAGGCCAAGTCGGAGCCATTATTCTGGAACATATTCCGGCCCTTTGGCAAATGGGTCTGGCTATCTATACTCATCTCCGTGCTGCTCGCTATAATCTTCTGTTATACTCTCAACCGCGAACGTGATGGGATTTGGGTGACCCTTCAGCTCATCTCCTGCATTCTGTCTCAACCCGTATGGAATACTCGCAGAAACTGTTCGCTGCGAATGTTTCTCATCTTTTGGCTGTACTTTGGATTGCTTATCTCCAACGCCTTCAAGGGTAATTTGACCAGTATGTTGGTCTACCGCAAGCCTCTGCCTGATGTCAATAATCTTAATGATCTGGCTACTTCGCCATATAAGATACTTATACGTCCAGTTCACGTCAAGCATATTAAGCGATTCTTAAACAATGACCATCAACTTGAGGGGAAGATTCAGCAGTTAATGCGCGAGGTACCGGATCAGGAGTTTTTGAATTATTTGAGAAAAAATGATCGCTCTTTTGCCTATCTGGAAAAATATCATATTGCCAAGTTCCAGGTGAATGCTCGTCAGCACATGCTCAATGGTCTGCCCTTGTTTCATCAAATGGACAGTTGTCTGGTGCCCTACCATGCGGTCTACACGGTACCCTACGGCTCTCCCTATTTGGGCTTTTTCAACCAGCTCATTCGTAGTGCCTATGAGTTTGGTTTCGAGCGTTATTGGAATCGCATTATGAACGCTGAATTCATGAAGTCCGGTACCAGAGTGCACCACAATCGTCGTAGCAACAACAGCGATGATCCGGTCGTTCTTAAACTGGAGCACTTTCATGCCGTGTTCTTTCTTTGGGCCATTGGCACTGGGCTGGCTTTCTTAGTATTCTTATGGGAGTTACTAGCACATAACTGGGTCATAACAAAGCTCAAGCGCCAGGCAAGCATGCAAACTTAAACATACATATACATAAATGAACATATGTATGCACATATATATACATATATTTACTCGCACATTTAGATTATTATGTATGTAATTACATACCTGAGTTTTTTCCTCTTTGGTTTTGTTTGCTTCCTTTAGCACGGCAATTTCATTAGTCAGTCTTTGGATTTCATAGTTGATTAGGCCATCGGCGGCCGCATGACTGTTGGCCGGGTCAAGGGTCAACTCGTTGGGTTTCTTCGTTACATTTGATTTCTTAGTAGACTCCAGCGTTTGCTGCAATTTCTTCACTTCACTGCGCCATTTACGGCTATCGGCATCATTTTGTGCCCTAAAAGAAAAACAAATTGGTGCCGTCAGAAGATCGATACAAAATCAACTAAGAACTACTTAAATTTAGATGTACTTAAAGCTAAAGGCGATCACAATACATAACTATTGTTATATATGTATATTCGATCTTAATACATTTCAGTGGAATTATTGATAACACTAAATAGGAATTTTTACTCCTAAAATCTACAAATATCAAGGTTTCCTTTATTTATTGAGAAATAATTATTTAAAATTTTAAGTAAAATGACGAATTAAGGATTTGAAATGAGCAATAAATATGACAAGATATGAATTATTTTCAATTCAATACCGAAAAGTACCAAATAATATTTTCGCCAAAAACTGTCACATACCTTAAAGCGCGCACCGCACCGCGTTCAGTTATAAGGCTGGACTTAAGCTTTAAATAAAAAAAGAATATATAATTAAATAACAATGCTTTTAAATGATTTTAATGTTATTTAAATATTACCTCGTTTACTTCCAATCGCAGCTGTTCTGCAAGTGCATTCAGCTTTTGTATAGTGTCCACATTCTCCTGAAGCTTACGCTTGAAACGCTGTGGTGCCGTTGAAAGCACATTAACGCCGCCAATTATAACTGGACGTTCGACTTTGCGCTCAGGCTGCTTGACAGGAGCTTTTGTCGAGTTGGCAATCGGGTGGACAGCTGTGTGGGCAATCGAGTTGGCAGTCTCGTGTCGAGACTTAATATTCAAGTGTATGCCTTCAATGCGTGTGCGTTTCTCCTGATTTACGGTATCCCCAACGGATGTGAGCGATGTGCTCAGTTTCTTTTTACGTTTCAATTTATTTTTGCTTAAGACAAGCGCTTGCCAGTCTTCATTTTCGTGCTGGAAGCTCTGTTTTGGTTTGGAGACCTGATCGTGCTCCATTTTACGCACTGCCCCATTATGGGGCATCAATATGTGTGCGATTTTCTCATTGTACCCTTTGCTAGAGGTCGTTTTTAATTGATTTTCAGCCATTTTTTATGTATGAACTTTGAACATATAAAAAATTTAGCCGTCGTTAAAATATGCTGCATATGCGGTGTGGTCCGACCTAACTGAAAGTCTCGTCAATCATTTGGAAGAATCAATCAATCTCGTAGCCGCTGAGTTTCATTCAGGTTTTATCTATAATATAGAAAATCGAATTTTTATGTTTTAAATATTTAACTTGCATTTGAAGGGTTTCTTAAACAGCCCGGTTAACTTCTAAGCTCTTTTGTTGTTCAACAAGTTCTCCCCTTTATTGATTTATACAGAAAGTGTAGAGCTTTCCTTTCAACAATATGTGGCACACATGCAACTGCTATTTATCATGGTAGTCTAGTTAATGTTACTTTGTAAGTTTTATATCTATGTACATGACGTCAAGCGGCGCGCCTTTTCAATGATATATGCATAAACACATGTAATGCCCCTAGAGCAAATGGGGCTGTACCATCCGTATAAACACGCATGAAAATTGTATTTTATGATGTGGCAAAGCAACAAAATTCTTTACATTGTTCTTGCATCCGCTTTATAATAACAATACAGTCAAACCTATATATACTTGTATATATAGATAGCAAATTGAATACAGTACAGACATCATCTATATGGTCGAGGGCCTCATTCTCTCTGAATATTATAGCAAGATCATCTTTATCAAGGCCGACAATCTCTATATATACTATACTCTCTCTCTCTCTCTCTCTCTCTGAATATATAGAACTTACGATTGGAATTTGATTTGAAAGACTTAATAAATTTGAATAAGTAGATTACATGTATCAAGTATGTATAAGTATATTTATAGAGCTCATGTTGCACATTTAATTAAATTAAAATTGTGTTGCCTCAACTCGACATCGTTAATAAAGTGTTATTTGGTTTGGAGCACGACATGGTGACATCACGTGCCTTGCCTTTCACATTCGCCCACAACATCTCCAACCACCATCCATACCACAAAAAAAAATAGACTTCAATCTGTCAGAAATTATGAACATTTTGCTACATTTCTTAAAAGTTTTCTATTTATCATACAGCAAACGATGAGTCGTTAAAATGTGTACACAAAAATATTTATAAATTGTTCGGGAATCTGATTCATTCAAGATCACACACTTAGTACATATACGCACCATTAACATTAAAAACCTTGGATATACTTGGCGTTAACTAGAACAAAGTTTGGCATAGGAAATTGTTGTTTTCTTTGACTTTTGTCTCACTCCACTTGTAATTTCGTAATTTCAAATTGATTCTGTTTATTTACTTTTGCGGTTCGTTTGAACTAATTTTTCTCGCAGTGTTTCTTGCAATGACGTCAATTTGCGTATACTAAGTTAATTTTAGTATATGCCGAGTAGCACTTAAAATCTTTTCAATATACATACAGTAATTGTTTCCACTAAAATCTTGTATTTTATTATAAGAAAATTCGACACTTTTTCAATTCGTTTGAGTCGGTAACAAGTAGCTTTCAATATATTCGATAATATTACAGCTACTGCTAAAGTTCTTCGAAAAATATGTATTAAATGTTGCATATATTTTTTGTTATCAATTTGTTAATTAATTTCAATTAAAAAATAAACTTTTTTATTCTAGTTGCTAGTTTCGTTTTGCTTAGCGTTGTTAAGCGGAGAGATCTTTCGTTTCGGTCGGACACCGATTGACTAACCCGACGGCGAGAGCTTTCGTGCGCTTGTGCTTTCTATATTTTGCTCCGTTTAATTCAAGAAAGCTTTGACATTTTATTGATGCATTCTGAATGCGTGTGCGGGTTGGGGTCAATTGCCGACAGAGGGGTGTAAAAGCTTTCGCCTACTAAAAGAAACTCTTGACCGGGAACAGGCGATGCCGGAAGCGGCAATTGATTGAATCTTAAGTATTTGTTTTGACTGCATTCATAACAAAAACAAACCATGTGTGTTTCATAGTTTCTCTAGAAGCTACAAATCAAAAGGGGGAACTGACAACAGCTGAAGCTTTACAAATGATACATAAATTTATGACAGCGACTTAACGACACGATGAATGATGGACACAATTAGGACACTAAGTTTTCGGTGTGCATGAGACAAATGAGAAAATGAGTTCTAAACTTAGACCTTTTAATATGAAAACATATTTTTTATGTATAACGATGTATTTACTTACTCCTCATATATGTTTATTTCGTTATTTAAGTCCTGCATAGTTACAGTTTCGTAATCACTTTAATGTCTTCGATATAAGAAACGTGAAGCAACTAAAATTCCAATTCCATTTTACCGAATTAGATTTAGGTGAGACTATTTGAACATAGTTGATAATTGAATTGGCTTTTAAATAGCTCCTCTGCTCATGCGAACAACTCACTCAAGTTGAGCGATCGGAACAAACTAAAAACACGCAACCAAATTCTAAAATGGAATATGCGTGTGCTACGAGTGGAAGATCGCCAAATTTATATAAATAGATAGAAAAACACATCTATATTTGAAGTTTGAATAAAAGGGGACAATTACACATTTATTCTCAACACTAGTTTATTGAAATATGTGTGAAAAAAGCTATACTTTTATCATTCAGCGTTAAATATTATTTTTGCTTAACTTCATTTAATTCAATTATTAAAGTTCTTTGTAACGGTCGCTTTTGAAAACCAGTTGCAAGCTGGTCAATACATACGTCACAGTACATGTTATCGAATGAATATAGTCTTATCGATATTAACCATTTATAATATCGCAACGACCTATACGATATTTTGCATATTTATATATTTGCAGCCCTGTTATCGTATCGATAGTGTCATCGATAATTGAGAACTCTGCCGCTTACTCATTGCGGAAAACGTGAAAGAAAATCATATTGCCGCCTGTCTGCTACCAAAATTGATTGTTTTAGCTAATATTAACGTACAACGGCAAATAACATCACTTAAAAATGGTTAGTAAAGGTGGAAATTAGTGCAACGACAAGAATTCAAGTGTAATTAACAAATATATAAGTAAATGACAAATGCGTGATTTAACGCCATGTGTGACCCTCGTGATTAAAGTAATTAATAAGAATAGTTAAAATTATAGATAAATTAAACAGCATAACAGCATATTCAACAAGTGATGGGAGAGTGCATTAGAATGCAACTGTGCATCATGCGGCACTTCAAAAAACATAACCTTCAAAGAAGCTTCTCGCAAACTGCCGCCGAATGACATCTGAGGCTCACAGCTTACAGCTGTCAAATTAAATGGTTGCTGACTAATTTGGTTTGGTTTTGTTTCATTTTGCAGCAGCCACAAATAGTGCTCCTGAAGGAAGGCACCGACACGTCGCAGGGCAAGCCGCAGCTGATATCGAATATCAATGCCTGCCAATCGATTGTGGACGCTGTCCGGACCACTTTGGGTCCCCGCGGCATGGACAAATTGATTGTGGATGCGCAGGGCAAAGCGACTATATCAAATGATGGCGCCACAATTATGAAACTACTGGAGATCATTCATCCAGCTGCTAAAACTTTGGTTGACATTGCCAAATCACAGGACGCCGAGGTGAGATTCATTTATTTTGATTCAAATAACATTAAATAACAACTTGAAATACAGGTGGGCGATGGTACCACATCCGTTGTGCTGCTGGCTGGCGAGTTCCTCAAGCAGGTGAAACCCTTCATTGAGGAGGGCGTCCATCCGCGCATTGTGATCAAAGCCATACGCAAGGCACTGCAGCTCTGTATGGAGAAGATCAATGAAATGGCCGTTTGTATTGAGAACCAATCAAAGGACCAGCAACGTGCCCTGCTCGAGAAATGTGCCGCCACGGCCATGTCATCCAAGCTGATACATCAGCAAAAGGATTTCTTTTCCAAAATCGTTGTCGATGCTGTCCTCTCTCTGGATGAGCTGCTGCCACTGAACATGATTGGCATCAAGAAGGTTGCCGGCGGTTCATTGGAGGAATCCCAATTGATTTCGGGTGTTGCATTTAAGAAGACCTTCTCGTATGCCGGCTTCGAGATGGCACCCAAATCCTACGAGAACTGCAAAATTGCTTTGCTTAACATCGAACTGGAATTGAAGGCGGAGCGTGACAATGCCGAGATTCGTGTCGACAACGTCAAAGAGTATCAGAAAGTCGTTGATGCCGAATGGCAAATTCTCTACAATAAATTGGCCAAAATTCACGAATCTGGTGCCAATGTGGTGCTCTCCAAGTTGCCCATTGGTGATGTGGCCACACAGTATTTCGCCGATCGCGACATTTTCTGCGCTGGCCGTGTTCCCGAAGAGGATCTCAAGCGTACAATGAAGGCCTGCGGCGGCGCCGTTATGACCACGGCCAACGACATTAAAGCCAATGTTCTGGGCCTGTGCGAGCGTTTCGAGGAGCGTCAAGTGGGCGGCGATCGTTTCAATCTATTCCAAGGTAAGCACAACTATACAGATTATTATTATACAGACTATTGGATCTTCTAACATCCATTTTGATCAATAGGCTGCCCCAATGCCAAGACTAGCACATTGATCCTTCGTGGTGGCGCTGAGCAGTTCCTCGAGGAGACGGAGCGTTCACTGCACGATGCTATTATGATTGTGCGTCGCACCATTCAACACGATTCAGTTGTCGCCGGTGGCGGTGCCATCGAAATGGAACTCTCCAAGGTGCTGCGAGATTACTCACGCACCATTGCCGGCAAGGAGCAGCTGCTGATTGCATCTATTGCCAAGGGACTGGAGATTATTCCCCGTCAACTGTGCGACAATGCCGGTTTCGATGCAACCAACATTCTCAACAAGCTGCGCCAGAAGCATGCCCAAGGTAAGTCACAATTAACTTCAAATATCAATCTGTCAACTTATAAATCAGATACCCCAAGGCTAATTTAGATAATTCAAATAATTGTGGATTAAAGAAAGCTAAAACTAGGAACAAATTTCAAATAATATTCAAAGTTCAATAATTTCAAAAATCTAGTTCATTATTATAAGGAAAAAGTAGCTTTGATATTTTTAGACTTTCGTTGATTTTTCTATTCAAATATTAAGATAAATTTTTTTTATATCTGGAAAAAAATTTAAGTTTTCTTAAAAAATACATACTTTACTATTTCTAATTTATTTTAGAAATATAGTAAAACAAAATGGATCAAAATTTCTAAATAATAAACCGAAGTTTTGAAATGCAGTAGGAAAAAGTGCAGAAGTCCAAATCTTCAGACTCTCCCAATTTAAATTTTGGTTTTCTAATTACAAATCATCTAGTTTTGTTTCTTTTTTTTTTTTATCTTGAATTTTGATATTCTTAAGCGCGTTAGATATTTTTAAATTTACTTAAATGCAAATTTTAAAAATGTTCCTTAGAAAGAGGTTCCTATGAATCTCAGATTATTAGAACAATGTATCAAGCTAATCAAGATCAAGTTGAAATGGAAACTCGAAACAGTTTTGTTTAGTGAATATTTTAATCAAATTTACATTTAGTTTGCATTTGTTGTCATATTTTGGTCTTTGAGTTGATCGTGCCACAATTGAAAGCAGGGATCCTGACAGAGTCCTGGATTACTGGGGCAGAGGTTGCACATGTACTTGGTGAATTGCAACATGCCGCCCTTGCTGCAATATTGGCAATTCTTGCGCACCGGCTTCGTCTTGTGCTGTTGAATTACAACCAGTTCATGTTTAGGCTCAATAAGCTTGGCTTCTGCAACAGCTCGAATCGGTGGGTTTATCTTAGTCTTTGACTTGCTGCTGACTGCAGCTGTCTGTGGAGGTGTTGACGGTTCTGGTAGCGTTGCTGCGGCTCCTACGTTTTCCTCCTTGAGCAGCGACTTGATGATGGCCACACGAAACTCCGCATACGTCTTTAGTTTAGCTTCCGAGCTGGGAAATCCTCGAGATGGCTGTGCATTAGCCATATAGAGCAGATGGGCATTAAAAACGAGCATATTAAGCAGATAGATGAGCAGCTGTTGCTGTCGTTGCAGGCCAGAGCAGGCAGGCTGATAGCTTATGAGTTGTTGTCTGGTGGATTGCGTGGGACGCAGATGAAAGTCCAACTGTTGTATGAGTTTGGGACGTGCATTTATCTTCTGCATGGACATTTCCTTGGCATAGATGGCCAGACAGTCGGAGCTATAGAAATAGACGCATTTCTCGCGTCGCCGCCACTTGGCCATCATCAGAGGAGTTGCATATCTGGTGGCAATGCTGTTCGATGCCAGCTGCTGATGGACCAACGCCTTGCTGTTGCCATACCGATTCCTGTCGAGCAGTCCGCTGCAATAGGTGCCCAGCTTGGAGAGCTCATGGGCGAGCCCATAGCTGCCATAATATTTGCACACATAAACGCTGTGTCCCAGATGTAGATGATCCTGGAGCAATTGCAATGCCAGCTGGCTGCGCTGCACAACCAATTGTCGTGAATTTCTTGCCAGATGTTGTTCCACAATCTCTGGCATGATGCGGATTATCAAGCCACTTTGTTCAGTCAGCAGGTGCAGCATTAATGCATTGCAGCGATATCTTTCCGGCAACTCATGTTGATAGCTGAACTTTCCCTTCCATTGAATAATGGGCTCATTCAGCACCAATGGCTGACCACAGACATACAGCTCGGACATGCGGGCATTAAAATAGTTGACCAGCTTGCCTGCATCCCCTCCAGCATTGCTGGCACTTGCATTCCCCGTAAGCTCATCAAAGCTCAGCGACTGCAGCACTTCAAGAAATCGATGTAGTGGCATTTTTTGAGCAAATCCAACAAATCCATGAAACAAATTATCGCTCCAATAGTCGCTTAGCTGGGATAACTTGACATCGCTCATCAGCAGACAGAGACCCACAAATGTTTCCAACTCCTCACCATTTGCTCCCAACGTCAAGTTTCTCGCATTGCAGCCATGAGCGAGCTGGACAAAGAACTCGACGCGATTGCCCAGAAGTTGATTGAAATAGTGCAATGGACAGGCAAATTTCCTGACTGCTTTAAGGCCCGTTTGCTGATTTGGTGTATTAAATTTAAATATGAGCCGTGGTGTTGTCTGTTGCACAGTCCATTCCGCGTCATAGTCATCCACTTCATCTAGAGTAAAAGAGGATGAAAGTTTAGTGTCCACCTTATATAATGTCTAACAATTATTTACCCTCGCAAAAGACTTCGCGTGTGCCAAAATTCATCTCCGAGTAACCGTCTTCATCGGAATCACTTTGCTGCAACTCCAAATCTGATTTCGTTTCCTCAGTGTCTGTCGTTGTTGTTGCTGTTGTTGCCGTTCCCAGTTGCGTTGTCACCGCCAGTTGCAGCTGCAGTTCCGTTAGATCGGGTTTAATGTCGACACAATCGTAGTCAGCCAGTGGATAGCTGCTGGCCAGCAGAGGCTCCGTTTTCACGTCGAGACTTTGACGCTTCACCGGCGACCTGTGCACATCCTGACGCGGCTTCAGCTGCTGTTTCCGTTTACGTCCCGATGTAGACATTTTTATTTATTGCTTACGTTCAATTTACAATTCAATTGAATTTTTAACAATTACAAAAACTGCTGTCTAACTGAACTTCTTCGGCTAGCGCGTGTTTGTCTTGGCAGCTCTTTCCTTCGACAGCGTACGTTTGTAGTGTGTGCTCTTTCACTCTCATTGGCAGTGCTTGTATATTTGTCGCTTTTTCTTATGCGCGGGCACTTTTTCATGGCGTTGCCATCGTGTTGAAATTTGTAACTGGCTGCTAGAGATGCGCGTAAACCAGCGGAAGCACGAGTTTAAAAGATATATTAATAAATTATTTTAAAAATTGAACTTTTTAAATATAACATTTTTTTTTAATTATTTAAACAACAGGTGGCCAATGGTATGGTGTTGACATCACCAAGGAGGACATTTCCGATAACTTTGAGCAGTGCGTTTGGGAGCCATCGATTATTAAGATCAATGCATTGACCGCCGCTGCGGAGGCTGCTTGCATGATTCTTTCTGTGGATGAAACAATAAAGAGCCCCAAGGCCGGCGAGGCACCGATGGCCGGTGGCGGCATGGGAATGGGTCGTGGTATGGGCAGGCCCATGTAAAAAAAAAAAACTACACTTAATCGCAGCAAACAACTTGCGAAAGAACAACAACAATAACACTTAGCATAACATCAACAAACACAAACACATACACTCAATGCGTTTCGCAAAAATTCATTTGCATTTTTCTCTTTTAACTTAACACACGTTCACATGTATTACTTGGTCATAAATCGCAGGCTTCTTTGTTGCTTCTTTTGAACAATTATATACAATAACTGACCTATGCCTATGTCTAATAAATAAAATGAAATGAAACATAATTTTTCATAACACACAACACGTACGACTTATTATTTCACTCACCTGGCAACTCTGGTCCCTTAAGAAATTGAGCTGTGCGCTATAAAGAGGGTTTTCGAAAGATTTTTTTATATTAATTTTTATTTCAAATCACATTTACCGATTCAAAAATGCTGTTACTCCATTGAAAAGTAACTAAAATTGCGATTAAGCACCGCTTGAAACTGAAGGCACAGCTGATTTACATACGTAGTAACAGTGCTGCCAATTTGTTTTAACAGTCGTGTCGCAAACAAAAAACTGGCTGTCAGGCTTGGTTTGCGGATTTAAGCCCATTTTCAGATTGTCATACAATCTGAAACTTTTATTATTTTAAGGCTGGAACTTTAAAGAATTTTGTTGAATTTTTGTAGTAATTTTTTTCAAATTGACAAACGCGTCTTTTTTCATCCATCTGGCAGCTCTAGTAGCGACTGCAGTGCGCTTTGCTAGCGGTTTTTAGACGCCGCTCGCGTCAGTTCTTAGCTGTTTTTGTAGCCAGCACGTTGCTTCCGCGCGCGTTTTTTACACACACACACATATACACATACAAACAAACGCCGCAAAAACAACATTATTTTGCAATGGGCAACCACAAAGTGTTAAAAACGGCTGGCATTAATCTAAGGTATTCTATGTATGATTTCATTGATGCGGTTAAAAAGCATCACATTATTTGGGATCGAGAGCACGAGAATTTTCACAATCGTGAGTTGCGCGATCACGCCTGGCAACAGATTGGCCTACAGCTTTGCAAGAATTTCGATGCAGCCAGCGCCGGAGAAAAGCAGGAAATTGGTAACTTTTGAAATTGTTAAGCATTCATTTTTGGAGTATTTATTTACATACTTTTTTTTTGCTTTGATTAACAGCAAAAACATTGCTAAAACGCTGGAAAAATACGCGCGACAGTTATTTGCGGGTAAACAGGCTGCGTCAGAGCGGCGAGGAGATCTCTCGAGCATCCTACATATACGAAAAGGAACTGAGCTTTCTTTTGGACGTTAAGGCAGATGGCGCAGATGAGGAGGAGACGCTCAGGGCCGATTCAAAGGCTACAGCAAAACGCAAGCAATATCGCTTACTAAGAACGCCGGTCAAGCGGCGTCGTGAGTCGGAGAATCAACAAAGCACAGCAGCGACTCCGGATTCAGCTGTCCATCAACATAACTTGTCCGACGATGGCCTGCACACGATGCTGGACACTTTAAGCTGCACGACGACAAATACCTCAACACTACACGGAGTGACCTCCAAAGGCGAATCAACCGCCACATTCCCTCAAGATCCAGATCCAAGATCCACCACCGCTGATCCAGATCCTGATCAGGCATTCTTTGATAGCATTAAGCCGGACATGCAGCGCATGAGCAGTGATCAGAAACTAGAATTTAAAATCGAAGTGCTAAAAATACTTCGACACTTTAAACCAATAACAAATTAAACCATGAAATTTGGATTTGTTAAAAGAACAGCTTTAAAATTAGTGCATAATAAAGAAAAAAAAACAACTCGAAGTTATATAAATTTGAATGAATTTTATAAATATGTTTTTTAAACTGCCACTAAAAAAAGTTCATGTAGACCTGGTAACGAAGTGCGTCACATTTGAACTCCCATTTGTTTTGTTAAAAACAGCTCTTGAAAATAAAAAAATCTATTACAAATTACTGTCGATTATATAATTTATTCACATGCAATCAAACATTGCGCCATTATATTGATCGAAAATATCGATAATAATATTTATTACGATATATATGTGTTAGCCCTGGCATATAAATATTTTTATAGTCTATTTCCACTGTTAGTATTTTTGAGTCCACAGTAACGCAAAAATTGCCTTCCTCAGCTGGCCATGATTTTGTATGGAAATGAACGTGCGTTCTCAAATTTCCTCACGCAAACATAGTGGAAACCCAGTATTAAGGCGTGTATATCGGTTGAAGGCGCTCAAACACAATTTGAAATAAATAGA
This sequence comes from Drosophila innubila, assembly GCF_004354385.1. Lineage (NCBI taxonomy): Eukaryota > Metazoa > Arthropoda > Insecta > Diptera > Drosophilidae > Drosophila > Drosophila innubila. The sequence goes on from NW_022995380.1 coordinate 7,181,667, forward strand.
ATTATGTTATGAAATATTTTAAGACAAATTGGATATTATAAATATAATATTTAATCGGTTATTACGAAAGCTCGTCACGATCTCAAACTAGGAGCTAATCGGAAGGCCAAAAATTTCTGATCGATTAAGCAATATAAGCATTTTAACAATTGCAATTACTTTCGAACAGCCCTCGGAAACTTTTGTTGCATGTGTGCTTTTATGTACACAGACATAAACTGTTAATCCATATCAATGCATTTTGTGGTGCATATACTACGAATAGCTGTTTGACTTGTTTGCGGTTTATAAAAAGCATAAACCTGAATATTGGCAATCGAGTTTTATGTAAAATTACATACATATGTATATATGTATGATAGCTACATGAACTAGGGCTGCTGCATAATTTTTTGCTACTTGGTCAGACCAGGGTAGCAGACATGTTTTTATTCTGTTTGTATGTACATACATATGTACATCTGCATTGTAGTGGCTCTTATTGAGGACATAATTGAGCGTTAAGAGAAACTGCGGGCAAATACTCAAGTATCACATAAGTTGTAAGTACAATAAAAACATGCATACATACATACAACGCGCCCGCATAACTGCATATGTATGCACACAAAACTTATATACATATGTATCGATGTACATAAGTGTGTGTGTATAATTTTCAACCGTTTCTGTAGTAGGTTCGAGTTTCAGGAATTTCAGGACCGCTGTGGAGGCAAGGGAGAGAGTCAGACCCTATTGCGCCGTCTGTTGCCGTCGTGCACATTAGGAACGGATCGGTTCGGCTGTGGCAGCTGTTCGGGGCAATTCATGCGTCGCTGCCTTTTGTCTGCGTCTACCTGAATCCTCTCCTCTCATAACGTATTCCCAGCGTGCGTAACGTATTTTCCAACAACATAGGGACATACAAGTTTAAGGGAGATTTAGGTCAGATGAATGCCTCTTGTCTGATACCTGTATCAATGCCGAGCAATGCAGTGGAACCGACCCAACAATCGACAGGAAGTCCTTTTGGTTGAATGCCACCTTTGCTTATTGTTTTACTTAATAGGATACAGCTTATACGAGTATATGGTACATGGGAATTAAATGCGATTATAAGTATATAGTATGTATGCTTATGTGTATGCTATAATCTAAATCTCAGCTAAAGTTTCAGGTTCAGCTATCTGATATCACAACCTGAGTACTCTTGTATCTCGTCCAAGCCAAATCCGCCCGTTTTAAATATGCGTCAACCTCTTGACGATTTGCCAGCACTCCGAATTTCTCCAGGGCCAACTTGAGTAGCACAAATTCGAGAGTACGTACACCGCCAGCTTTAGATGGAGATCGCAAGTTATCCACGAGTGTTAGATACTGTCGCAATAGCTCCACATGATGAGCAAAATTGCCGTCTTCCAGACTGCTATCGACCTGGTTGACATATTTCATTGTTTTCTTGAGACGTGCTGCCAAATCGTCGCTACGACCCACAAGCGGAGCCAGCTCCGTGTTCAACTGTTGAACTGATCGCTTCGTTGAGAGCAGCAGCCGGACTGCCGCCTCATTGTATAGGCGCTCCTCTGACCAGGTCTGTGTAGCCGGATCCGTATTCGGGGCATTTGTACTAGACCTTAGTTCATTGTCCTGCATGGACACTTGATTGTTCTCCACGATGATTGTCTGATTGATTGGCTCGGAGAAATTGGCGGGATGTTTCACATTGAAATCCAGTGAAAAATGAAAAATAACATTCGCCTGCAATTAGAAAGAAACTTTATTAGTTGAGGTACCTCAAATAAACTCAGTCCTAGACTTGGACTTGCCTGGACGCTTAGGATGAGGATGAGCCAAGTGGCAACTGTGATTGTTGGTGACATCTTGCAACGTAGCTGGAAACAGTTCAACTAAACTCAAGTTCGATGCGAAACAGATCACACCATAAATATAATACTAGACACTTTCGCTTATCTGAATCTGGACCAACTGCGAGTTCAGCTAGACTGATAACGAATTTACTACTGAATGAAAGTCAGGCGGCATGCGGCTGCTCACTAGAGGTCAAGCCTCTGTGACCTCTGTCAGACAATCAACGAGTCACGTGGGTCGAGTTTTCTTATACTACAAAATTGGTAGTGCCAGGGATGAAATCAAGAAAACATTTTAAAAACAAAACTTAATAGAATAGTAAGGAACAGATGAAGACTACAAAATGACAAAAAAAATTATTTAATTCTTTATTACTAAAAAATTGTGATAGTTAGATTATAACTTTAATTATACCTTTCTTATTCTTATTAAAAGTTTATATAAATTCCAGAATAGAAGTTAAATAAATTCGAAAAACTAAACTACAGTTCTTGGGTAAATAAGATAGGACATTCAGAAATTGTCTATAAAATTCCTAAAAATAAGAGATGAAAAAATAGATTTTGAAAGGCATGTGCATTATGGAAATAAAAAAATTAAAATATAAATCAACGCTAAAAGTAATGCTGAAGATAATTCAATTTAAACTAAAATATAGACCATTACTAAAGTAATACTAAAAGCAATACTAAACAATAGAGTACACTCCAGTAAAATTCAGGAATTACATAAATAGTCTATAATTTATTTCAATTATATAATACTATTTACTTTCAAAAACTTGTGAAATTTAGAAAATTATTTACGAAAATAATATCATATATAACTTAAACAACTGGGTCCTCAGAAAGTTTACCTTTTACAGTGCGTTTACCCTATTCAAGTAACTCGCAGTGTACTTGCACGAGTATGTAAATAAAATATGTACATACATATTGTACATATGTATGTGTGTATGTATTACATTCTAGATCAATTTAGTTCCAAAATTTTGTTGAGTGGTAGTCTTGATCAAAATGTTTGCGTAAGGTTAACATTTTTATATCTGTTTATGTATATTTACACATGTAAAGAAATATTTGTACACAAAATATTTACATACTTACCGTATTTAGTTTGAAATTCGTTTGTAAAGCGTTTCTTAGACTTGCCGTTAGTCACGTAGGCCACCAAAAATTCATGGGCACAACTAAGTACAGTGGATAACAGCTTGTTTGAATCTGATTTGACAAAAATTTAAAATAAATCATATGCTTAAACTTAAAAACTAATTAACAAAACTGCGTTTACAAATAATGCAAGTTTTCCTCCCATTATTAAAACAAAAATAAATTTCAAATTTGTAATATGTAATATGTAAGAGTAAAAGGTAAAATAGGCTGTTATCCATTTTACATACAAATGTATGTACATATATACAAACTTTCATAAATTATAAAACTAAATAAACCAAGTCTGTGAAGATTACATTAAGAATTACTCTCTTTTTCCGATAGTTAAAAATGTAGTTGTTTTCATTTTTTGACAGTGTACATCTCATTTTTATTAGTTTGTGTTTTGATTATTCTGGCATTTTGAGTAATGTGTACTGATTACTACAAAGATGTAAAGCGTGCAATACTAATGCATAATGATATTCTACATATGTACATATGTGTGTATAAGTAATACATCAAGAAAGTGTTATGACAATATCGCTTTAATTGAATTGAACTATTTGTAACAAATGTAAATTTTTATTTTGTCAAAACACTTTCTTAACTAACTGTACATGTATGTACATATGTATGTAAATACAGTCCCGTAATCAAAAGCACATTTACATATGTATACACTGTATACATACATATGTACATTTGTAAGCATTTGCATCACGACGTCAACAGCGCAGCAATAGCAAGTTGAAAAAAAAGTAAAAAGCAAAACAAAACAAAACAAACAGCAACGATGGGAATCAATAGTAGAAATTGCGCAGCAAAAATAAATTATTCCATAGCTTGAGAAAGCCGTTGGTACACACTTTTATATATATATGTACATTCACATACGAAAATACGCACAAACAAAAAATAAATCGTACACATACAAATGTACATACATACATATATTTTCAATTTGTATTCAAAATTATTTTTATATTTCTTAGCATTTGCGTATGTGTATCGTACGTAACGCTTCGCACATATGTACATACCTACATACATATGAGTAGAATATATATTTATACGTATATATATTTGTATATAACTATATGAATTTGTCTGTATGTCTGTCTGTCCGAGACCAACGCACAAAGCTTGTAAAAATGAGCGGCGTTTGTGGTAGAGTATGTGTGCGCGCGTGTGGTGTACATACACAATTATATAAATATTCATATATTTACGCACTTACATATATATGTAGGTATGTTTGTATCTTACAGATACAATTGGTGTAGAAACGTCTACAGACCACCACACGCACACACAGTTCACTTTGCTCCCGTCTTTTTGTTTTTTTTTCATTTGTATTTTTTTCTTGCTTTATTTTGAACTCGCATTCGCTATCTCGGCAGCGTTGGAGCTTTGCTTGTAGGCCGTAGGCGGCCAATGGGGAGGGGGGAGCTACATGTAGTTGGAAAGAGCGAGAGAGATATGCAAACATTTGCAAGTCAACGTCAACATCAAGTTGTCTATGTCTAATAAAATACATACCCATATACATATATCTGTTTTTACAGCCGTGGACAATTAAATAGCACAAATTCAGCAGTTTATTTGCTTTGATAATTTCTTCACCTCACTTCTTTTTTGCAGTCTTCCACATGGTATAGTTATAATAATAAATCAATTGCTCAATATATATATTTTTTAAATTTATTTTATAGGATACTTTTTAACCACTCATTTATTCTTAACCATTAATTTGTTCTATTTTTTGTTAAGAGCATTACAAACGTATTCAATATTTACTTAGTGTACTAGCTAGACTATAAAGTGCCATTAAACTTTTATTTAAAAAAAAAAATGGATAGTCTTTCACTTGCGCATTCCCTTTGTGCTATTTATGTGTCCATGGCTGTACGTACACATGCATACATAAGTCGATGTATCTGTGTGATGCCTCAGCCCCTTGCTCCACTGTTTGTCTGCGCGGTTGCTTGTTGATTGCAATTATCGCAAGCACAGCACCATAAAAGAAGAATAGCAGCAAGAAAAAAGCAAAACAAAAATAAGATTGTTTACGCGTTTGCTTCGAAATAGCCTACATGTATGTATGTATGTACGTACATATAAATGCCTACATTTTATAGAAGAGAGGGTGGTCATTGCAAATGTGTGCAGATACATACATATGTACACATCAATTCTCTCATATTTTTTGCTTATCACACATTTAAAAATGCAAGTCCAGCATAATAGAGCTTTTACGACTAGCTTTAAGCACAGGCACATGTATATACATATGTATATATATATACATATATTTGCAATATACAAATAAACAAATGTACTTTCATACATTTGTACATAATTGCTTACATATATATGTAAATTTGGATATGCATACCTTTACATAATGTGTACCTATGTAAATACAGGTACACATTTAGTTTGTTTTAGGTCTGCTAACATTCGCCAAAATATATACACAGATGCATGTGTAAATGTATCTAAATACTTATATATGTAAATGTATCTACATACATATACATGTATAAATATAAATATATTTACAGTGGCTCTCAGTTAATTGACTTAAAACTTTTACATATGTATTTACTATGTATTCCAAATTTTAAATCATTTATTGGAAAGAAGATACAAATAAAATTTAAACTTAACATATTTTCATTTTTACTATTAAACAACAAAATAATGGGTTAAATAAGTTGTGAGTCACTGTATGTATTTACATTTCACAAATCATGAAAATCGCATATTTTTTTGCACGCAACGATTCGGCATGCTGAAATAAATTTGACATGTGTATGTATGTATGTCCGTTTGTACAATACATAGATACATCTGTATGACTGTGTGTGCAGTGTTGCTTTTGTTGTATGGCTCAAAACTTTATTTTAGTCAGAGACAGCTTTGTTTGTTTGCGTGAATCCAGTTTTATTTCGCGACATCGTTTAATAAACAACTTTAAAACGATCGTTTCTTCCTCTTCTTTGTGGTAGCTGTGTTTTTATTATTTTGTTTTTTTCTTCTTTTTTTTGTCCGCCTGACGACGGGGTCTGCCGGACGAAGGTGAGATGCGAGGCACGTTTACAGTTGATTTTGTTGGTGCGTCTTTGTCACATACATATGTATGTATGTATGTAAAAATACATGTATGTATCTAGCTGTTTCCAAGTATAAATGTGTGTACGCTAGATAATACTAGTTTGAAGAAAACGTGTGAAATGAGTCATGATCGTACGTATGTAGATACGTAGACCAGTTTTATGTGTTTATTTCTTCAGCGACGAGGTGATATTTGAATGACACTGAGCTCAGGGTATTACCCACTTACCACTCGAGTCGAAATTCAGTGAAGTTTGCATAACCCCCGATCTGTGATCCGCACCGCATCCGTATTCGTCAAGTTGTAGGGTTCATTGAAAATTTATAATCTCTTTGTTCATAGATTTGGGGGTGATTTGGGACCGGATATAGGACAATAGGGAATAGGTGAAGGACTGAAGCTGGATACTTTAGTATCCGTGCATTTCAAATAATGCATTTACAGTGTACTCAAATATGCATTGAAATACAACTTAAAAGTTTCACAATTAAATTTAGCAGTAGAATATTATTACTTAATAAACATTATTTCTATAATGCGTTGTTTAGCTCTGCAAGGGTATTTCAACGCCCATCATTCCATTTGATTTCATTCTTTTGTTGCATAAACATACATAAATATTAAAGGTTTTTTTGATTATGTTGTTTTCTTCGTATTCCATGTGCTTATTAGAAATATTGTTCCAAATCAAAGCTTGGAACATGTGAGTGTGGAACACATGTGGGAACCATGCGTCGATCGTCATATTGTGGTATGTGTATGTGTTTACGTAGGAATGTGGAAATTGGCTGATTAAGCTTTTTGGGCTGTGACGTTGCTAGGGAAGAAGCAAATAAAAACACAAATGTAATTTTTTTTTTTGTTAATTATACAAAGCTTCAATAAATTTCTTTACGAAAGCCGTGTACAATTGTTTATTTTTTTCTATTGTTTTGTTGATTGGGTTGTTCTCGTTTTCTTTTTCTTTTTCCTTTTCTTTTCTTTTTTCTCAAAATATTACAAGTTGACTTGATTTTAACACAATTCCAATTTTGCTTATATAAATTTTCATCTTCTCATTCGTTTATACAATTAAAATTGTGGTCCATTTATGGTAATTGGTAATTGTGTGGGTTGTTGTTGTTTTTTTCTTTCAGTATTTAATTCGTAAATATATAAACCAGATTTAAAATTATATAGCAAAGTATCACAAAAAATTGCAAATTAAATTGTAAATTAGATCAATGGAGAAATAAAAAAAACATTATTTATAATGTATATAGTAAGACCGACAAATCTCTGCTTAAAAATGGTAAAAATTAATATTCGAACTCCAATAAAATAAATTTTAGTTGCTTTCAATCGTCATTTGAATTTAAAAAAATAGAACATGAATTCTTAAACGCTTTTCTTATTTTTGGATTTCTTTTGATATTTTTTTTCATTTATCTTCGAGTCGGGCTACGGACTTTGCTTGAGGGTATGGCTCTTAATGACCCCGAACTTTAAAATGGAAATTAATTTGTACTGATTGGTGTTTTTTAAAAGTTATCAAAGCCAAAACGTGGCTGACTCGAAGGTAAGTGAAAAAAACCAAATACAATGATGTGCGCCATTTTGGTTCGGGTATAGATATTATTATTATTTGTATTCTGTATTTATCTTTCTTTAAGATTTTTGCTTTTGGTTGTTTTCATTTATATTTATCAAATGTACGTTTCACTTAAATTGACGTCCAGTAACAAATGTGGTTTTCTTATTTTTTTTTTTTGTGTTTTATAGCTTACACTCTTAAAAAAATGCAAAATTCTGCGCGACAAGTTGTTGAGTTCTTAATTCTTCATTCTTGCTTTGCTTTCTGTATGTATGCGATTAAGGGGGATTACCTTTATCTTGTTGGCTAGGGTCGAGCACTGCTCGAACTCTTGTTTCATAAAATACTCTTAGTAGTATAGTGTACATATGTATGTGTATGTATGGTACATGTATGTGTATGTGTGTGTGTGTGTGTGTGTATGTGTATAGTAACTTGAAGGTTACAAGCTTTAAAGCTACCAATATATGACAACTTGCTCTCAAGTAAACCTAAACAGTAGTGCATGACTTTTTTGGCTTTTCAACATTTAAAAACTAACATCATCATCATAATGATCATCATTCGTATGTTTTGTATAATTTAGCTGTAGCAGGAAGTTAAACAATAAACATTTTCTTTTACGGTATATAAAATGGTTAAAACTCAAATCATCTTCATTAATTAATTTTTTTGGCTTATCACTCAAAGAGCCAATTCACATGGCAAAAAAAAAAACTAAAAAGAAAAACAAATAACAACAAAACTCACGCTGCGATTTTTCTTTTGTTGTTGGTGTTTTTTTTTTTTTTTTACAATTTTTACGCAAAATACAATAACTTTGGATGTTTTTGTGAGGTTGGGGTATGGTTTTTTTAGGGGAAGATTGCTTAAATAATTTACATACATATTAATTATTAACAATTAATATTAAATGCTAATAATGAAAATAAGGTACTGGGTTCAAGTGTTTTTTTTTGTTTTGTTTGTTATTTTTAATATATGAGCATCAACGAATAGTTTCACATAAAAAGTAGTAGTTGCATTTTCTTGTTTACTTTTATATACCTCATTCTCCTCCTCTCTAACACTATCCTTATTATCATCATCATCATCATCAACTCTTATATAAAGCGTTTTGTGGGGATTGCAACAAAGTTTCACAATTGTTTTCTTATTTTTTGTTTGTTTGTTTAGCTTTTGAATTTGTTTTCATTTTGAAGAATTGCTTTAAATAATTTTTTGAAATATTTATTATTTTTAGCATCATAATATGTACAATTCAAGAATGTATAAATTAGAATTACAGTTAGAATTTAAAGCCATTTTTGTTTCTACATATGTTTTAACTCATTTTTTACAAAGCTTGTTTTAAAAACTAAAAATAATGGAAGTTTATGCTATATATTAAGTGTGTTGGTATGCGTGTATTTATGCATATACATATGTATGATATCTTAAGGTAGAGAGGCCGTTGAGTTTTCTTTATATAAATTTATTTATTTATTTAGTTATAGTTTAAGGTTTCTTTTGTTTATAGAGGCAAGTTGAATGCATTTTGCGCTGTTCTCTGCAGCGTTGAGTTTGTCGTTGAGTTTTTTCTTTCTTTCATTCTTTCTTTTTTTTTTTTTTAAGTTGAATTAGTCTTTTGTGATTTGGTGGGTGGTATTATTTAATGGGTATCATTATTATTTTTATTATTATTATCATTATTTTTATTACGATTATTAAATGTGATTTTAATTTTTCTCGATTCATCAATAATTTCTCTTCTTTCTTCAGTTGTGTGTGCTTATTATCTCTCAACAGTTTCTTAAGTTTTGTTTTTTTTTTATTTAGTTTTTTTGTGTGTTTGTTTTGTTTTTAAGGTACGTTGCACATTTTGTCCGCTTGGGGAATATAAGTAAACATAAGGTGTACTTATGTAGCGCTTCTAGCGTCATTTTAATTACTCATAAATACATCATACATATTTATATAATTTATAATTTTACTTATCAATTACATTTTTCAAGTCTATTTGCGTATCACGTTTATAAAACAATGTTCAGTTGTGAAGTATCCGTTATACATACATATAGAGCTCTCTCTCTTACTGTTCTTTCAATCCCTCCTTGCTCTGCTCCATCTCCTTCTCTTTCTACATCTCTGCCGTCTTCTTCTTTTTAGCCAAGCGTCGATTCTTTGATATTTTCATTAATTTCGTTTAAGGTTCTTCTTCTTTTACTCTTTATCTGTCGATTGGCCATTTTCAAAGTTTGCATATTGAAGTTAACAGTTCTTGTTGTTGTTGTTGTCTTTGGGGAATTTTGCATCTTTTTTGTTGTGTATCTCTGTGTGTTGTTGTTGTTGTTGTAGTTCTGTCGTTATTGTTGTTGGTGTGAGGACAATTGTTTTCAATTTGTTTACATTTCTTTAAATTTTACGTTTTTTAAGATTTGTTTTTTTTTTTGTTGTTTTGTTTTCTTTTTGTTTTTAGCTTCTCAATTTTGTCGCTGTTTTATGATGCATTTGAGATCACAAACATTTACTCTTCTTTTTTTTTTTTTAATTATTGTTTTTATCTTTTGTTTAAAAAAGTTCAAATTATCATTTAAATGATTTGGTTTTTTTTTCGTTTCTTTTTTTTTTTAAGTTTTTACAATTTTTATATTTTTGATTTTTGTATACTTGTTTTTTGTTTGTTTCGCAAGTCATTAACGGGGTCATTTGGGTCCTTCGTGTTCGTGTTCAGTTAGTTGGGGTTATATCTCGCTTCGGTTCCTTTTGGTTGGTTTTAAACTACGACTGCACATTGAGCAACAGCTTAAGGTTGTGCGTATCAAAGTCATCGAGAAGATTGCGCTTGGATGACTTAACGACGTAGCCGGCGCCAATGCCGCCATTGAGATGCAACTTGGATGCACTGCATCTCTCGCCGCGCAAGAGACTCTGCAATGCGGGACCAGCACTGCTGGCCACCAACTTCTCCTCCGACTTGGTCAGTGTCCAATGCTGCGGCGGCTTGGGCAGTGCCGTTGGTGCCGGTGCGTCAAAGCACTTGCTGCCCGCAAAGTGCGTCAATGCGGTGGGTATAAGTGCATGTTGGGGCGAGATCTTACCGCCAATACCAAAACTGCTTGTTGTTGCACCTGCTGCTGCTACTGTTGTTGTTGTTGTTGGACTTCTGCGCTGCTTGCGTGCCGAACCACCTGCTGATCCTCCCAAAACTCCTGCTGCTGCTGGTGAGAAACCACCGCCCAAAATGGTTGCTGGCGATTGTCGCACCAATGTTATTCCTCCCTGTGGTGATCGTCCACCGCCTCCCCCTCCGTTACGCCTGCTGCTGCTGTTGTTGGCAAAGAAGAACGCTCCCCCGCCTCCGCCTCCGCTCATCTGCTGAGGCGATTGTCGCTGTTGACGACTGCGTTGATTGGCGCCTGCGGATTGCGATTGCAATCTCTGCTGAGTACGATTATTGGGGGTGCTTGGGGTGCAGTGGGTGGGCGATGTGCTTAAAGCTTGCTGATGGAAGTGCTGATTGTTGTTGTTGTTAAAGTTTGTACTGCTGGCAATACTGTTGGAATGTGCAGTTACCGAGGGTGTTGTTGTTGTTGTTGCTGCTATTGTTGTTGTTGATTCTATTGTTGTTGTTGTTGCTGTTGGTGTCCCGGGAATTGGGGGTGGGGTCGTTGCGCCTTTTTTCAAGCGAATGGACTTTGTTGCTGATGCTGTTGTCATTTTAATGTTGTTTCTAACGCTATTGTGCGAGTATGTCATAGTAATTTCTTGCTTTCGTCGCTTTCTCTTTCAAAGCTTTTCACACTGCTGTCTGCTCTCTGCTCTTTTCTTTCTTCTTCAATCTGAATCGAGCTTTACCTAAAGCGCGCGATCTCTCTCTCTCTCTCTTTCACTCGCTCTCTTACTCTCTTTCCTTTTGCTTGATAAAATTTCTGCTTTTTGCCTTTTTTTTGTTTTGTTTTTGGTTATTCGCTAAATTAATGCTTAACTTTAAATATCACACGCACTTAAAATCAATTTTGTTTATTATCGATAACAAACTCGAAACTGCTACTTGGCTGCCTGCTCTTCGTTTCCGTCTCCTTCTCGCCGAATCTTCTCGCCTCGCTCTCTGTTATCGGTGACGATGCTCCTCTTCCTCTCTATCACACGATTTATCGGCAAACGGGCGGCTGCTCACGTAGTAAATTTTTTTTTTTTTTTGCAGCTAGTATTCGATTTGTTTCTCGTGTTTTGTATGTACAGCTTGAGTTATATACTTTATATAGTTTAACTTTTAACTTTATGTATTGTTTATCAGTCTGTTGATTTATCTCTTTTTGTTAGGCTCTCCTTCTTAGCTCTAATATCCAAAAATTTTTGTTTTCTTTATTCCTTTCGCTCTTTTTCTCTTGCCTTATCGTCTTAGCTGTCATCCAAGTCGGGTCCTGTTCATGGTGTGGGTGGAAATAGAAAGAAAAATAAACGAGAAAAAACGCTTAGCAAAAGGGAAATTGATGACAAATTCATACAACAAGACCACATGCATTCATACTTGTTAATGTGTATTTGAGTACGTACATACATATGTACATATGTGTGCTCTATTTGCGTCAACAATAGGCTTTGTTTAAGCCCCACTCAGACTATCTTTATAATATTGCACAACTTGCAAATTATTTCATTACTTGTTACTTAAAATGGGCTAATCGCACTGTAATAAATACTATAAAATTGTATTTTAACTGTTGCGAAATGTTATTCTTCAATATTATAAATAGTCTGAACGAGGTTTAAGCTTTTCTCACATACACACACCCGCACACACTCACTGGTGCCCTGTTGCCTATAAAAAAAAAGACTCGACGTCAAAACGTGTCGTGTATACCTGAATTAATGAATCAACATACACAAACACACTAGGCATACACATAAACACACACACATTACGAATACAATTGCGACTTACTTTGAGTTGTAAACCTTTTCACACCAATATTGTTGTTGTTGCTGCTGTTGCTTTTGCAGTTGTCTTGCTCGCTCACACACTGGCCGATTTTAGTAATGCGGTATGGGAGTAAAGAAGACGACTGTATGTGTCGCAGTTATTGATTGCTTTGCAGCTGCGGGGGGTTTTTCTTTGCCACTTTGTTTTACTGATTATTACAAATAATTTGCATTTATATTAAGGTTGCCTTGTTTTCACTGTTGCCAGCTTCAATTAAATTTTGCGATTGTTATTCTATAGGGAAATTGGATTGTTTTTCTTGTTGATTTATTCTGATAGTTATGTACGTATATATTTGTATGTATGTAAAATCACTTTCAAAATGGCGACGGGATGTTTGCTTAAGGGATTCCGCTTAAAGCTTTCTCCTCTCACTTACAGACAAAGCCTCAAAAAAATCACACTATTAACTGATTCTGTTTTGTTTAACGTTGTTGTTTTTTTGTTTTTCAATTTTTTTATTTTCGTAAAGTACACGACGAACGTTGGCAATCGCAATCTGCAAGATGTGCCACACACAAGAAAAGTTTTGCTTTTGCGTTCTTTTAAATTTGTAGATGGTGCTTTTGCTTTTCGATTTTCTTAGTGTGCGATTAGCTTCACTCGTTGTACTTTGACGCGTATTAAAATATTAAACGTTACACAAATATTTGATTTATATCACTTAAATTAAAGACATTTACAATATATAATTACATATATATATTTTTTTGCAGAAATTTTAATCAATATTCAACTTTTTTCTTTACTTATTCTTGCGCATAGGTACGCTCTCCTCGAATTTTCCACCATGACTAACGAACGGACCAACACGATTTAGGCCCAAAGGTTGCCACTCTGTCCAAGGGTTGCCACACTGCAAAACTTATACGATCTGGCAGCATGCACCAACTTGGGTTAATTGTCAAAATTTGGTAACTTTAATATTTCCATTTTATTGAAGCTAGAATTTTTTTAATTTTTGCAGAATTCTAGTTAATACCAAATCAGTATGTATTAATTACCAGATGTTCTGGTATATTTTAGGTATAAAATTCAACGTCATTACTCCTCATTAGCTCCTCACTTTACATCTGCAAACGCCATTTTTTTTTTAGTTTTTAAGCAATAGTTTGCCGAGAGACCGGTGCTAAAAAGTTGGCTAGTGTTTTAGCTATTTTGCATCGCACTTTCAGCTATTTTTCTGATGCTTTCCAGCCAATAACAGCGATTTCTTCCTCTAAAGAGTTGGCAGCAGTACTACTGTTAAAAACATAACATTTTGTTTTTTCCTCCAAACACAATTTATGGTATTTATTTTCAGTATTTTGCGGGCCTGCCCTGCAATGGATAAGACTATCGAATTTGAAAATGCATCAAATTGTTTATTTTTCAGAATAAAACTTGTAGCTTATAAACATAGATTAGAGTTTCCCTGGCTTTGATTTAATCAATAACAATCGGAAACTTCACTATCAGCAACACGTTGTATAGCATTTAGAATGTCGTCCAGAAGGCAAACCAAGTTATCCTTGCAATCGAACCATTCCTCCTGCTGAACCACCAAACGATCCAGATCAATTTTGCTAACCTCTGCTTTCCATTCCCGTACAGAGACAGCAAACTGTTTATAATAGAACTCATCAATGTGACGCTTCTGGGTATCCTCATGATTAATATGCATTTGCGACTCGAACGTTTTCTCCAACAGCTGCATATCCTGAGCATTCAATATGGATTCGATGACATCATTTGACTGGCTCTCATTTATTGACACACCATCCTCGTCCTGATCAACAGACATTTGTTGTTCCGGCTTGTTGGACACGAGGCAGGTTTCAGTATTTCCGAGTGACGGCGTTAGCGACTCAATATGACTTAAGATGATCTCAAAATCATATTCGTTAAGTTTCTCATTCATCATATTTATGCCGGTAACAAGGATTCTTAGCACCTCAGGAGCATACTCCTCACGGAGACATTTGAGCATCATACCATAGTATCCATATTGTTGAACCTCTGCCAAAACTTTTGCTACACGCAATTTAATCTCACGCTCCGTAAGGGTAACAATCTTTTTGTGCTCTTTGGAGAATGTGACGCTGGGAAAGACGCCATCGATCATGCCCTGATTCTTGAGCTGACGCTGAAATTCCATGCGCCAAAAGCAGATAGCATTCACCTTCACCTCCCAATGATGATCACCAATCACACAGTAGTTGAGGGTGGAAAAGAGCGTGTTCTTGTATTTGTTTGGTATCTTGCGATGATCGTAGATTTTACTCAGCGTTAAAATTGCCTCGGCACGCACAATATCTTCGTGTTCTCTATAAAGCACAAATAGCAGATGATCCTGTAAGGAAACAAAGGGTATTAGTAGTACCCGGAAACAGAGTGTATGCCATTAAGCTACCACCAGATCCAATTGACTGAGACCGTTCTCCCAGATCGCATTGATGGGCACCATCTTGGAGAGGCATTTGTAGGCGGAGGCGCGAACATACGGTTCACCATCATGTTTGGCCATCTCATAGACAATTGGTGGGATCTTTACATCGATTAGAAATCGTTGGAATGCAGGAAATTCTACAATAATGAACAATATTTGAATTGTGCAATGCATTAAAATTAAATAGCAACCTACTGATGCGAGAGATGCTGGCTATGGATGTGGCTAATTCTAATGCAGAGTCGCGCACTTCCCATGTTGTGTCGTGCATACGCTTCACAATGATCGGTCCAAGACAAACCAAGGCTGATCCCTGTAGATTATCCACCAGCAGTGCCATATTGGGCGAGAGAAAGTGCTCAACTGACAGTTGAACTAGCTTCAAGGCCTGAACGGTGCACTGTATTGAAGAATAGAAGAAATTAACTAGAGCTTGTGTTACAAATCATATGTGGTCTAGTTACAGTTGCATCCATGTTGCAGTTCTCCAGGACATAGGCCAGGCAGTTGACCAGACCAATGGTCTCCACGGACTCCTTCCATGTAATCTTAAAACGTTCTATCAACGTACGCAGACCAACAATAACCGAATGCAAGACTCTAGGATCATTGACAATGGCCTCAGCACCGCGCGGATATATATCATAATAATTGTTTGAGGTACTTGTGCCGTGACAATCCTCTGGATCCATTGGTTTACTCGCATCGCTGAGTGCAACCACTTCACGCAAGGCATAGAGCAATGCCTGGCAGACAGTGATTGCCTGCTCCCGATCCATGATGTGCTCCAGTGAGAGTATGCTGTGTACACACTTTCGAGCCAATTCCGGTGTGAACAGACTGACATTGGTATTACCCTCGGGCGTGATGAAGGCATCACGAAGGCTATAGCACAGACGCAATGTTTGCTCACAGGACATGACCAGCAATTTCATGATGTACGTGTCAAACAATTCGCTCTTGGATTCATCGGCCATTTTCTTGGCAAATTTCATGGAGAAGAGCAGCGGTAACATATGCAAGCACATTAATTGATTCTCAAACACAACGCGTTCGTCCTGTATGATGATTTCTTTGGGGGCACGACTGCCCAGCTTCTTCCACAGTATATGATGCAATTCAGCCATTTTGACAAAGTTGATGCCATCACAACGCTGTATACAGAACTTCATGAGATTGAAAAATGATAGACCAAATTCGGTAAACTGCTCCGGCGGCTCAGTGCATTCAGGATTGAGGATTTTCTCGTGCAGTAGCAATGCAAAGTGATAGCTACACAATGTGCTTAACATTTTCTCTGTAAAATACGTATTGTGCGTCATCTCAACCAGCTTCCAGATGTTCAACTCAATATTATGATGATCTCGCAGAAGGGCCACAATTTTTGTACGCTCCTCGCTAACCAGAGTCTGTTGTAATATATAACTGAGCAGATCCACAGCTGAGGTAACCTTGTGCAGCAGATCATGATCATCGACGCTGACATGTATTCGCTCCTCTTCTCCGCCAGCAGTGTCATTGATATTATCGGTTATATAGACATTATCCTGTATGGGTTTCATAATCTCTGAGAGAATCTCCAGTGTGACGGCCTCATCGTGCATCTTGTCACAGAACTTGTACAACATCTCATAGAGCAACTGTCGCGCCTCACGTACCACATACAGGGTGTGCTCATTGTTGCTGTACTGGATAAGCACCGACCAAGTACGATTCATGCGTTGAAAGGCCAGACCGATGCTATAATTACTGATGACCTTCATCACACGTATGCCACTTAATTTAATCGATGGACTAAATTGTTGCTCATTCGCCTGCATAAAGGACATCATTCTGTGAATCATAACAATGTATTAATTGAATTCATAAACTACATCTCAATTTACCTATGCATAATGTCCAGTTCCCGCAGTCGGATGAGCATCCATTCGTTAGAGGCCATAAAACCAATAACATTCAACATGAATGATATTACCTTTGGATGAACTTTGTGAAAATCGGATGTGATCAATGTGAGGCACTTGTCCACCCACTCGATGACAAAGGGCGCTTGCAGCAAGGATTCATTTTCTATTGAATATTTACAGATTATTTAGAAATGCCGCCTGTTGCACCGACACACACACACTTACCCTTGGCCTGCAAGTGTGATATGAGCTTTTCAAAGTAAACATTGTCGGTCATTAAAAAGTTTTCACGCAGGAACAGGTCGAAGATCTGTTTGAGACGAGATGTGATCTCCTCTTGCTTTTGCATCTTTGAGCTGTCACTATTTTGTCTTCAGGTTCGTCCTGTGCATAGTTTGGTACGCAATTTTACAAAGAATAATGAAATTTGTATTCTTATCACGCAAAATAAGCAACCACTGTTGCCAACTTTTTGGAGGATAAAATAGCTGTTACTGGCTGGAAAGCATCCGAAAAATAGCTGAAACTGCGATGCAAAATAGCCAAGACCGAGACGGCACAGCTGATTAACAAATGTATTCAGGGCTGCCACACAATTTTTGGGTTAAGTGCTGTCATTTTGTTTTTTCCAATTGATCCAATTGGATCATATCTTGCGACTTTTTTTTCAAGTTGTGTATTTTTTGTTGGCTTGGCAAATTTGTATCATTTGTTGGTTTTGTGAAAACTTGGTGAAATAAATTTAAGTGTTTATTTGATGTTTTATTAAAAGCTATAATCGAGATCGATATACAGGATTAAATTAATTACTCATCTCTATTTTCAAGTTCTTGTACAAAATATAAAATGAGTTCAAATGAATATTATTGGGGCAACACATCACATGAAATTAAAAGGGTATTCTACACATGGACAATCGAAAACTATGATTTGCTAAGAGATTTGCAATTGGAGATTGGGCTGCTATCCCCAACGTTTCCAAGCAACGATAGTGATCTGAAATTTTGTTTGGAGATAGTTTCAAGCGATTTATGTGAAGAAGACCCTGCACATTTGCATGTTTGTTTGGATACCCTCTCCGACAACTCGATACATAAGGGCAAGATGAAAATATATTTGGAAGGATGTTCAGATGAATACTGCTGTTTTACATTAAATACACCTGAAAGATTTTGCTTCAAAAAAGATTTCGAAGAGAAGTTTCCTGATTTGATCTGTGAAACACTAATTATACACTGCGATATTGTTTTGGTAGTAAACACAATTAATAAATGTGAAGAACACCATAACTTAATCAAAGTTCCTAAATGCAAATTAGCTGAAGAGCTTGGCATTATGCTAAACACAAAGGAATTGGCCGATGTGACAATCGTCACTGGTGACGGCCATAAGATACCAGCTCATAAGTTTATACTATCAGGTAAGAATAAATCCTACACCCAAGAAAATCGAAAATTATAGCACGCAGCAAAGTCTTTTCGGCCATGTTCAAGCATCCACTAAAGGAAAATAGAGAGAATTGTGTTGCTATTAGCGAATTTACTTTCGCTGTTGTCACGGAATTGCTACAATTCATGTACACGGGGGAAGCACCTAAATTGGAAGATATGCCTGTAGATCTACTGGCGGCAGCTGACAAGTACCAGTTCGACAGGCTTAAGGCGTTGTGTGCCAAGGCCATGAGGGATAATCTATCCATAGAAACTGCACCTATAGTGCTAAACGCAGCCGATCTCTACAACATGAAAGATCTTAAGATCGAGACAATTCAATTTATTCAAACCAATGCTGGCGAAATAACAAAGACGTCAAACTGGAAAAATAGAGGCTTTGGTCGAACAAAAACTACAAGAATTAAACATAAATGATGATTATTTGAATGAGCCAAGAAAATATATTCAAATTGAATAATCTATTCCAAAATGCTTTTTAAAAGCTCGTAATCAAATTGTCACTTTTTTTTTTTTTAAGTATTTGTTACTTGAGGATCTTTGTTTTAATTTATATTACATTATTTCCTTTTGTTTATGTACTCTATTCCAAAAGATTTAAAAGGCTTGTAATTAATTTTGTTATTTTGTTTGTATTAATTCTTTGAGCATCTACAGTGTAAAGATCTAGAAATGTTAACTTATGTTATGCTATATATATGTGATATGATGTAAAAGTCTACAATATATTCTTAAAAAACAAAAAAAATGCTAATAGGATAAACTCGTACTAAGCTTTTTAATATATACTAGTTACAAATTTAGATTTAAAAAATATCAAAAAATCGACAAGATTCTGCAAAAATTTAAGAAATTCCATCTTCAATATTTGGAAAATCTAAAAAAATTTGATTTACTTAGTTGCAATTTGATTAAAACGGTACATGCTGCCAGATGGTAAAGTTTACAGGGTTGCAGCCTTTGGGTCAAAACAGTGTTTCCACACCCGTGCTGCCAGTTCTTTTTAGGGGAACAGAAGCTGCAGCTATGTCGCTAAATCTAGCGATAAATTTAAATTTAGGTATTGCAAATTTTAAAATACCAAAACTTTGCAATAAATTAATAATTTTAAGAAAAATTAAAATTCTAGATTACATAAAATAAAGGTAAACATTTTAATGATGGTTTAAAGCTTTTCATCCCAAGGGAAATATGCAGAAAATTTTAACAAAAAATCTTCAAAAATTTAAAAAATTCTAGATTCAAAATTAAGAAAAATTTCAATTTAGTTGAACTTTCTTTTCGATTAAATTAGAACAAGCTGCCAGATCGGGAAATTTTGGAGGGTGGCAGCCTTTGGACCTGGTGGCAGTCTTCCACACCAGTGGCAACAGTGGTGTCAGTACATCGGACTTCGATATTTATTATGGACAATAATGTAGGACAAACTGAAGAAAAATCAAAAACTGCAGCAATACCAACAAATTCAACGGAAGTAATTGCCGCAACACATAGCACTGCAACTGAAGCCAAGTCACCAACGAGCATTTTAACGAATTCAACGTCGTTTTGGAAGAACAGCGGCCGCGCAGTGCCCGGACGGCCAAGTCCAAAAAGCGATATTCTTGACAGTACAAACAGCAAGTCGAGCGCTGCGGCTGCAGTGCAGCGGGATCGTGGCAACGGTAGCGGCATGGTATCCACCTTCCGTGACTATCAACAGTCGGTGAGCGATGCCTGGGATACGGGCGATGATGAATTTTGTATTATAAGCAGCACCGAAGCTGCAGCGGCCGCAGCAGTTGGGGGTAATATATATAAGCAACTAACAAATCGCAGCAAGAAACGAGTTAAAGTGCCTTTTTGTTGTGCTCTTGTAGATGCCGCTTGCATATCGCGTCAAGTATCACAAACGGTGGCGCTGAATGTCATCGAAACGCATTCGCGTAGCAATCAAAACCACGTCACACTTAATGAGGCCACTGACACCAATCATAGTAATGCGGAACACTTTGCATCCGGAAGCAGTATTGCGGAAGATATCAAGGAAGACCGCAGATCGTCACATGACAGCAACGAAAACAGGTGCGATCAAAGTCAACAACCGTTTTGGGCCAGTTGTGTAAACAGCATCTTTGTCAACATTTAGGAATATCAATAATATTATTTAGTTCTATTAAGTCAACTGCACTTCTTACAGATCTCGCTTGAGAAACTATCCAGGACGACCGCAGCTGCAGAAGATCAGCTCCAATTCGCAGGATGGTGAATATGAGACGAAAATTGAAAAGTTTCAACTGCTGCTCAATTCACCGCAACTCGATTTGGTGGCTCTCAAGAAGCTCAGTTGGTCGGGCGTGCCACGCAAGGTGAGCTTATAAACAAGAGCCATCCTCCATTAAATTAATGCGGTTCCTTCACTTCTTTTAGATGCGTGCGGTCAGCTGGCGATTGCTGTCGAAATATTTGCCACCATCGGGTGAACGACGCAATGCGGTGCTGGAAAGCAAACGGCAAGGGTATCAGGATCTGCGACACAACTATTTTAGGGTGGATAGTCAGGATGAGACGCAGCAAGATACCTATCGACAGATACATATCGATGTGCCGCGCATGAATCCGCAAATACCCCTATTCCAACAGAAACTGGTGCAGGAAATGTTTGAGCGTGTTCTCTTCATTTGGGCCATACGACATCCCGCCTCTGGCTATGTGCAGGGCATCAATGATCTGGTAACGCCATTCTTCATTGTCTTTCTTCAGGAGGTGCTGTCACCCGACACCGATCTTGAGAAATATAACATGTCTCAGCTGCCAGAGGAAACACGCAATATCATCGAAGCCGATTCATTTTGGTGCTTATCCAAGTTTCTCGACTGCATACAGGATAACTATATATTTGCACAGCTTGGCATACAGGAGAAGGTTAATCAACTCAAGGATCTTATACAACGCATCGATGGTAAGTGCACTGCAAACAAACTGTTCTCAACAATGTCTTTAATTTGACATTGAATTTGAACAATTGGCTTATACAACGCATTAAATAATAAATGCATGTATTTATTCGTTTAACAGTCAATCTACATCGTCATCTACAAACGCATGGCGTTGACTATTTACAATTCTCATTCCGTTGGATGAACAATTTACTGACACGCGAACTGCCCCTGCATTGCACAATCCGTTTGTGGGATACATATCTGGCCGAATCAGATGGATTTGCGCTCTTCCATTTGTATGTGTGTGCGGCATTTCTCTTGCACTGGAAGGAGCAACTGATGCAACAGAATGATTTTCAGGTGGGTCCCCCCTTTGTCTTCATCTGACGATTTGAAACTAATTAAAATTTGTTTAGGGTCTCATGTTGTTGCTACAAAATCTGCCAACCCATAATTGGTCCGATCGCCAAATAAATGTGCTGCTCGCTGAGGCGTTTCGCTTAAAATTCACATATGCGGACGCTCCCAAGCATCTAGAGACGAAGAGTTGACAAAAAAGCCAACAAAAATGATGCATATACGATACGTAACATAGAAATTAGTTTACTATTTTGCGGTATAAACAAAAACATACATATACATTTACATATACATATATTATATATACACTTTGTTATTAGCTCATTTTTTCCAAGTTTTCTTAATTTCGTGTGATCGTTTTTTCTTTTCGTATTATAAACTGAAGGTTGCAAATATTACGCTTTTTCTGTACATACATAATAATATGAAAATCCAAATTCCAAACACAATTTTACACCATACAAATGGAAACTCAAAATTAGCATAAAAATTAAAGCTAAAATTACTTTCAAATAGTATTGGTAATCGAAGAGGTTCCATTATTATAAATGAAATCACAACCAATCTGAATAAAATCATTGCCAAACAGGATGCAATTCAAGAATTGCATTGTTGAATTGTTTTTAAAATAAACTTGCTTCTAAAATAGACTCTGATCGAAATCGTGAGTAGAATTTAAACAATTTTTCGTTTGTGTGTTTTTTCATCTTTTCTTGGAGATATTTTATTGTATGGTTATTTCATAATGCTCTCAAGTTAGCCAGATAATAAAATCTACTTAATGAAGCTAAGTCTATTATATAATAATTTATTAGACAGATCTGTCTCCCTAGCTCTGGCGCTCTGCAATATGCTTCAGCTGCTTGAGAACCGTCTCCAACAGCTTCTTCTTATCATTTTTGCGCACAAGCGAGAAGATGGGCTTCTTGTCCGCCTCACGTATCTTCTCCAGTATAACAATTATGGACTGTGGCTGAACAAGATGGTAGCGATTGTCTTGCTTGCCATAGTCATGGAAGTACGTGCTCCATTCCTCCAGTATAAGCAGATCAAGCAGCTGACGATTACGCTGAAAGTATTTACTCAGCTCTCCTTCCCGCAAGCCGGGCACCGGCTCTGAAGCAGCAAAGAACTCGCATTGCATCAAATCCAAATTGATTTGGGTAAGGGCGCCAGTTGAGATTTGTTTGACCTCATCATCGTAAAGTATGGAATAGATTTTATCGGCAATGTGCTCACATGTACGACGGCAGGCGGCCTGGGCAATGTGAGGCAGCTTATAGGAGAAGTTATCAAAGGTACTCTTCAAGTAGGAGATCATGTCC
Source organism: Drosophila innubila (assembly GCF_004354385.1). NCBI lineage: Eukaryota > Metazoa > Arthropoda > Insecta > Diptera > Drosophilidae > Drosophila > Drosophila innubila. The sequence continues at coordinate 7,204,718 of NW_022995380.1, forward strand.
GTAATGAATGCGGAGGCAATACCCGGCGGCTCCACTAGCAGCCAATCGTAAGCACTCAGCTCGAAGAATTCATCGATTTTAAAGCATATACGCACTGCCACTTGCTTCTCGGCATCTTGTCGTGCCACATGGAACATGGCCGATGGCGTCTGTGAAATGCTGCGCTCTGTATTCGTCATGTGGCAGACGAATTCATCGAGGAAAGGACCGGCCTTTTCCAAATACTGTGTATCAATGATGATCTGTATTAGCTGGATGAGAGTAATGCTCGGCTGCCGAAACACAACGGAAAGACATCCGCTAAAGCTGCGAGTGAGCAGCAAATTGGCAGCTTTGCGTACCATTGCGGCCACCTCGTTGGGTGAGAGGGTCAGCTCCTCGGCGAACTTCATGCAGGCATACATGAACTCTTTGGCCTGGTGATACACCTCGGGTACCATGCGTGAAAATGGGAATTGCTTGGGAAACGGTGCATTCTCCAACGTCTCCGAATGAAAGGGAAAACGTTCTATAATGCATTCATATTCCTCGGCATTCTCCACAACCATCGGCACAAATTGTTCCTTATCCAGAATCTCACGGAACACATGAACCCAGCGTTGAAGCAGCACCTGCCAACCAGAAAGAAGTCAATCAATGTATTCACAGAGCATTTTGTCAATTTACCTCGTTGTAATGATCCCGCATATCATGGAGCAGCTCCCAGAGTATCTGCACCGTGTATCCGTAGCATTTGAAGGTGTTGATGGAAAGCATGATGAGATTTTTGATGCGTAACAGAATGTTTGGATCGGTGCAGGAGGAGGAACTCATGCTGATTTCATTGACAAACTTTGTTAGCGAACTAGACCAGAGCTCCTCAAGATAGCTACCGATAACGACATCACCAGCTGTATTCTTCACATGATCCTCCACCACAAAGAAGCCAACAATCGCACAGATGTATGTCTTGTAGGCCTCCAAATTATCATGCATATTGGGTGGCGGTTGCAGCACCAACTTCGATTGATCCCGTCGCTGCTGACGATAGTCTTTCTCAAAGTACTCCCGTTGTCCCAGCACCATGTAGATATGTAAGCAGCGATAAATGGGCGAGAAATCTATCAAATCCTGTGCGCTAACATTACTGCCATCATCGTCTCCGGCTCCGCCTCCGCTGTTGCCCTTCTGCTTGTGCTCCTTTATGATAGCATTAATGTCCCGCTTCTGCAACTGCTTCGTGTGTGTTATGGCCAGCTCGCCAATGCGTGGTGAGAACTTGCGTATGTTCTCCAGAAATTCGCGAAAATCGGCGGCAGCCGATCGACGTATGTTTTCTTTTATGATCGGTATCTGTGTCTGCATTTGTGTGGCAAACCGATAATTGTGACGCTGCAGACGTGACAGATGCTCCGTCTCCAGAGTCTCCAGCGTACGCAGTGCCTGATAATATTGCTTGTTCTTGGCCTGTTGTGTGAATTTCATATAGCACTCCAGTGCTGGCAGACAGGACTTAAGTGCCTCAATGGCACGGGCCAGATTCGATTCAATCTGTCTTGCCCGCACCAATTCATTTCCCTGTTGTATCAACGATGCGCTTATTGTGCGCAACGATGTGTCCAGGGAATGGACTTCGTCGTGCAGTTGCTTCGCTTGCGTGCGTACCTGTAACAGCTCCTGTATGGAATCAATGAACCCCTGATAGTACAGATTGCAAATGCGCTCAATTTCCTTGTCATGGCTTCGTATGCGTTGATCCAGTTGCTCACTGATCAGTTTGCTATTGTTGCCTGTGTGTGTTTGAGTGTGTGGAGAGGGCGTTAACATCGACTGAGATTGATGACAAATTTGAGACAACTTACCCTCGAGTATCGAACGGAATGTTGGCCCCCAATAATCATCCACGGCCTCTATGTCTTGCACCGTCACTTTGGACATAATTTATGCTTGCCTTCGGCGATATTTATTGCACTTTTGTAAAAAATGATCCAAGCTTATGTTATTTTCGGTAGATTGTCAGTGTTTATCAACATGCAACAATCAGCTGTTTGCGGATACATTTCACAGCACTCAAACGATACTTTTCATTTGGAGGTCACACACGGTACAACTCTAAGCAACCTGTTGAATGCATGTTGCTTGATGCAGACTCTCACTGCATTCTATTAATGTAACTAAGTAGGTAAATGCGGTCAAAATGCGTTAGTTATTTAGTTAATCAATAATAACAATAATTTCTCTGTATATGAGCTTGTATAGTAATATAAAATTTCCATCATGCAATCTGATCGTTTAAGTCTACATTCAACTTTCACTTTGGCTTAAGCGGTTACTTGGCGCAGTACTTTTTGTGCTTTTTGTTTTGGACAAGTTGTTGGGCGCACTTACAGTTAGTTATGTGGTCAGCGTCGTGTCATCTGCTCAAGTAGTCAGACAATATTTATGTACACGCACGCAATTCAAAGCTCCAGAACAACAACAACAACGATATCAAAATGACCACTTTACGGAATCGCCAGAGTGTCACCACGCCGGAAGTGGAGCAACAGAAGCAACAACAAAACGAACAACAGAGTAACAGCAACATCAATAACAACAACAATGCAGCAAAAGAGAAAAGTGATCCCATGATATATATTATATTTCTATCACTACTGTTTGATTTACTTGCATTCACCATCATATTGCCGCTGTTGCCATCGTTGCTGGAATATTATCGAGTGAATGACAGTTCCGGTTTGTATGCATCACTTACGACCCGTGTACGCTGGTTTCAGCATTTCCTTGGTGCCCCGGACCGTTATCTGTCGGTTCTATTTGGCGGTTTCCTTGGCTCAATGTTTAGCTTTCTTCAATTCTTGGCCAGTCCCATCGTTGGCAGCCTTTCGGATTATTATGGCCGCAAACCCGTCTTGTTAATGTGCGCCGTAAGTCAAACAATTGCATATTGAATTTTAATTTATTTCTCTAACCAGTTTCTCCATCATTACAGTCGGGCATAGCGTTATCTTATCTGATTTGGGCCTGCTCCAGCAACTTTGCACTGTTCGTGCTGGCGAGGATTGTTGGTGGCATCAGCAAGGGGAACATCTCGCTCTGCATGAGCGTCATCACAGATGTGTCCAGTGTGCGGACTCGTGGTCGCGGCATGGCACTTGTTGGTGTTGCCTTCTCGCTGGGCTTCATTGTGGGTCCCATGATTGGAGCCATGTTTGCCATATTCTCAAATAAAAGCGCCAGTGGCGGTGCCTGGTTTGTGCTACCTTCTCTGCTCGCTCTGGGATTGGCTCTTGGCGATGTGCTGCTCCTGGTCTTCTGTCTACGTGAAACTCTGCCCCAGGTGAGCTCGAGAAGTTTTCCCACTCTATTGTGTATCCATTGTAACTTTTATGGTATCGCTTTCAGGAGAAACGCGCTCGAGAAATCTCATCGGCTTTGTCATACGGCCTTCAATTACTCAATGTCTCATCTATATTTAGGTAAGTTGTCTTGATTTAATTAGCGTATCTGGCGAAACAAGTCGTGTGACTTTCTTAATTACTATTATTATTATTCAATGACACAAATCTACCCCCTTGTTGTTTTCATCATGCCGGCATGTCAGTTGGGCACGTTTTCATTGGGTTTCGATATGTTGATATGTCTTATCAATGGACACGATCATTACTCGTATCGTTTAATTGGAAATTGTTGTAGTATGACTAAACAACTCCTTGAGAGCTTATACAATAATCTAACATTTGTGCCAGTTTAATGCTAACAACTGATTAAAAAAAAAATTATTATTAAGTATATTTTTACTTCCCTCAAAATTAATGCCAAAAATACATTTGTTTTAAATCAGTCTTTAAGAAATAATTAAAATTTATTTTTATTTAATCTTATACAAGAGTTATTGAAAATATTATTTAAAATTTTTTTATTTGTGAGAAATACAAATAAAAGCATATTTGAAACACACAATGAGCTTCTTCCTATAGTTGATTATTTTAAGTTGAAATTTTAAGCAATACTAAATTTCTTTGGTTCACGCTAATGTTTTCGAAAGCCATTTCAAATTTAGAAAATTACATTTTCGACTTTGCAGTTGCTAAAACTTTTCTCAATTTTTTTTTACAGATTTGCTGCCATCAAAAATGTGCCACGAAAGGATATTCAGGCACTCCGTACCATAGGATTCATTTACTTTCTGTATTTGTTCCTGTATTCGGGCTTGGAGTTTACAGTCACGTTTCTAATGTATCATAAGTTCGGCTACACTTCAATGGATCAAGCCAAAATGTTTCTGACTACGGGTGTTGTGATGACCTTGCTGCAGGGATCGGTTGTGCGTCGTTTACCCGAAACCAAGATCAAATGCTATGCCATCTTTAGCCTGTATTTGATAGTGCCCGCTTTTGTATTGGTTGGTCTGGCTGAGAATAGTCGAATGCTTTATGCAGGCATGATTTTATTTGCAATCTCTACCGCGTTTGCCGTTACTTGTCTGACCACCTTGGTGTCCAAGTATGGCAATGATGATCAAAAGGGTTCAGTATTAGGAATATTTCGTTCGTTGGGTGCATTGGCGCGTGCTCTGGGTCCAGTTGTTGGATCTATAGGTAAATATGTCTTTTAATCTATTCTATCACATATTAACATTTGAATTCTTCACTTTTATTTCAGCCTTTTGGTGTGTAGGCTCAAAGGTCACATATATAACGGGCGGACTTTTACTTGTCTATCCGGCACTTGCATTACAACGTGCTCGTATCTAAAACGTATTTCAAAAGTGCTATAAGTTCAATAATAAGAATAAGAACAAAGCTTACTCATTCTGCAGAACAAAAAGCTACCGCTAGTATTAATTGCACTATATACTTAACTTATCGTTTTTATACATTCAAATAATAAAATTAATTTTTATATTTTTTATAAATAAAACTGTTTTCTTCCTGTTTAGTGTATACCAACTTTTATATTTTCAAAATTTTAACGGATTTGGTCTGTACTGACGTCATCAAAATGGCGTTTAAACTTGTAGCTCAAGTATCGAGTACTTTTAGCTGTCACTTGCATTGCAATACATGCCGCAGCCAACTTCAAGTCGTTGAATATATTGGGAGTGACTAAGTCTAAGTGAGTGTGTGTCGCGAGTAAGAAAATTATAAATAAATGCATTAAAAAGCCACAGAAAGTAGCAAACTTTTATTGCTTTCATTCTCGCACAATGGTTGCCTGACGTGGAACACAGAATAACGATTAAATAACGCCCATTTGCCAATAAAATTGAAATAATTTTTCTTTTCTTTATATTGTCCCGATTACAACTACAAATAAAAGTGTACAAAGTGTGAGAGCAAAATACACGAAAGAAAAACGCATAAAGAAACGGCGGCGCGCAAGGATTATTGGATTTTACATTACACGGACACACACACAGACACCCCAATCGGTTGGAGCAGGAGGAGCAAAACAATAAAAACACAACAAAAATGGGTGCAAGGGAAGACGAATACGATTATCTTTTCAAAGGTAAATTATAATTATGAACATGACTTTTAAGTTTCGCCTTTGTAATTAATTATGATCGAGCCGGTGACTGGTTTTTTGGTTGGTCGTTGGAACCTGGGAATTTTGAACAGGAGCAAAACTGCTTGCTATTTAAATTTCACTGCTGATTCGGACATCGGACATAATGACGCAGTAGTTCAATGGCACTAATTGGAACTAATTGGAATAACAACATACACACATACCATATGTATTTATGCAGTGTAAATAAGTAAATAAGCTTAGTTAGTGACGTTCCATCGGATTATTTCCCCAAAAAAAATTGATTGAAATATCGCAAAATACGCCCCCTGTCGTTGTATTGCTGCATTTTGTTACTGCTTGGAAATTGTGTTGCTGTTGACCTTTTCTTACTTGCGCTCTCTCTCTACTCTCTCTCTGGTGGAGCGTCTTCGCCCTCACTCCCCTTCCTACACCGCACCCCCTCCCACCCATCAGACGCGTAACTACTTTGCCGTTAACTGCTGTCAGTTTGTCATTGCGTTCCCATTGCCGTTCTTTCTTTACTTGTGCTGCCAGCAGCCAGCGTGACACGTTGCATAAATCGTAATAATAATCATGATAAAATAAAAGCAGATACGACGTTGTTGTTGTTACTTTAGATTAGATTTTCTGTTATTAATACATTTATTAATGTGTATGTATTCATGTGTGTGTGTTTATTGTTGCTATTGGCAGCAGTTAGTATAAAGAAGTGTGTATTAATTATTTGTATTGAATTTTCGCAATTTCTTTTGCATATATACATGTATGTTTACTTTGCTCAGTTTGTACTCTTGCCTTGTGGTTGTTGTTGTTGTTGTTGTCGCTCTCTACCCACACTCTCTCAATGGACACTGAAAGATGTTGTTGTTGTGTCGTCTCTCAGCGGATGTTTAAGCCGCAGTTTTCAGCTCGCACTGTGGAACAAACTCTATTTTTCATTTATTAAATCAATTTCAAGTACAAATGCATTTTCAACTACGTTCAACCCTAAAAATATTTCAGCCGCATGCGGGCATGAAATTTATAATAAACTAACTCAGACTTCCCACATTCCCAGTTCCATTTAAAGTGTGTGTACATAGTTTCTTTGTTTGGAAGCTTTAAGTATTTTTTGTGTAGATGTATTTGTGTTTAGTTATTTTGGGGTCACCAATTCTCAATGTTCGCTTTGTTCTCTCGTTTGCATGCGAGCACTCCGTATAAATTATTGCGCTTTAACAAATTCCACCCGAGCCAAGCTCCGTTAGACTTGTGTTTGTGTGTGTTTAGATATGAATCTCGTGTATTAAGCGGAAGCGTAAGATCCCTAATGATATTTGCAGGGACTTAGACAGCAATTGAATTTCACTATTCATATAATCGTCAAATAACATGGATTGCATTTAAAAGTCATCAAATTGGGCATATCTAAAAAGTGTGAATCATGAAAAAAAAAAACCAAATGATAAGCGCTTAATCACCGGCTAAAAAGCAAATTACGAAATCTACAGTTGCAAAATTCATTTATATATATGTACTTATATACTGTACATATGGATATATGGAATGATGGGAGCAACATGCTTACCGCTTCCGCTGAAGTCAGGTGTAATTTGTTATTAGAACCCCAGTTGATCGTTAAAGAACCCATAAAGAGAGAAACTACGTAATGAATCACCGTTACTCGTTACTCCAGAGCTGCTGTCAAGCAATCACAGTTTTGATAACTCTTCGCTCATTTCCAGAGAGCATATATGGAAAGAGAAAGAGAGACCACTTAATTGTTTTTGTTTTGTCAAAGTGAGAGAGAGAATGACCAAGAGAGCAGGGCTAATATTGTCGCACGCCAGATAAACAAACTCAAAAAAAAAGGTGTCACAAAAGGCGTGATAATAATAACATTTGACTGACTCGTTGAATATGATATGCTGAAATTAATTACAATTACACCATGGTGAAAATATATCGTTGACAAACTAAAAAAAATACTATCGAAAAATAAAATGTATACTTTGAGAGGTATCTCTCAATGCCCCTTAATTTAATATATGTATGTAGGCCATAATTTGTGGGAAGGATGTGGAGAAGCCCATAAAACGGTCGTTTTTATGGCCATCGTCACACTGAAAGCATAGAAATTTATTGCGCCTGTTGACCTTGAAACACGCGCCGTATTTAGCCAATAACTGAATACGAGGACATGACCCAAACACCCAACCAACCAACCAATCCGGCTCGACAGTGTTAAATTATGCAACTACAATATTAGAGAGAAGTCGAAAGTTTTCCATTTTTTAATAATAATAATTTGTTAACAACCATTTCTGCAGTTGTGCTTATCGGTGACTCTGGCGTAGGCAAAAGTAATTTGCTGTCACGTTTCACGCGCAATGAATTCAATTTGGAGTCCAAGTCGACAATTGGCGTTGAGTTTGCCACACGCAGCATAGAGGTGAGTGTTTGACATAGCTCCAAGAATCATGTTTGAAATGGCTGAAGTCTTCTAATTACTTGAATTTAATATGCATTTCATTCATTATTATTCCCTTGTGCAGGTCGATGGCAAAACAATTAAGGCGCAAATCTGGGATACGGCCGGTCAGGAGCGTTATCGGGCCATCACCTCTGCCTACTATCGCGGTGCTGTGGGCGCACTGCTTGTCTATGACATTGCCAAGCATTTGACGTACGAGAATGTGGAGCGATGGCTGCGGGAGCTGCGCGACCATGCCGATCAGAATATTGTCATAATGCTGGTAGGCAATAAGTCCGATTTGCGGCACTTGCGTTCGGTGCCAACGGATGAGGCGAAACTGTTTGCGGAGCGCAATGGTTTGAGTTTCATAGAAACATCAGCTCTCGATTCGACGAACGTTGAAACCGCATTCCAAAATATACTCACAGGTATGTCGAAAAAGGCAACAATATATCAAATAATAATATTTTTTTTTGCTCGCAGAGATCTATCGTATTGTATCGCAGAAACAAATCAGAGATCCGCCTGAAGGCGACGTCATTCGTCCCTCTAATGTGGAGCCCATCGACGTAAAGCCGACTGTTACAGCTGATGTACGCAAACAGTGCTGTCAGTGACCGCCAGAAGCATTCGCCGCAGCAACAGAAGCTGCAGCAGCAGCAGCAGCCCCCCGCAACAACAGCCAGAACAGCATCAGCAATAGCAGCAACAACAACAACAATTACAACTTCAACTACAACAGCGGCATAAGATGTTATTTTTTAAACCACAGCCACAAGCAATTTGTCATATATGCATGAAATCAACAACAACAACAATAACAACAACAGCAGCAGCAACAAACACCAGCAGCAACCGCAACATCAACATCCGGCTGTAGTTAACTGCAGTTTAAACTGAAGTTTTATATATGTATGCATATAAATAATAATAAATCGCATAAAGCTTCAATGCGTCTTTCGACGTCTGAGGAATAAATAAACGATAACACTAAAACACTCCAAAATTCAGTTTAAGCTGTAGCTGTAACTATAATTTATATAAATATACATAAATGCTAATATTAAAAATATTAATATTATTAATTTTCGCAACATAAATACATAGTTGTAATTTTCAAAGAAAAACAAACATAAAATGAAATCAACAATATTTGCTATGTACGTTCAATTAGCCGCCGCATTGTTTTCTAGCATATTAGACATTTTTAATATACGATTAATGAAGAGAAGTGGCCCTGTTTTGTTATTGCATATAAATTAAATTCCATCATCATCTATTTGGCAAGAGTCGAAGCTGCTTGCTCTTCACGTTGCAAAATCACTTTTGTTATTTTAATACATATTTTTTACGTCTGAAATACAAGTGGAACCTAAACCTTTAAACTGCTGTTAGTTTAAGCAAAGAATCTAAAAATCATTATCGGAATTCTCCTCTTTTATCAAATTTTGAGTACTGGCCACTACAGGATTTCTTTAAAACTAGCTGATAAAATGAACAGTTGTAAAACTTTAAATACAGCAACGGCAACATAAACAAAAACAAAACTAAATACATCATTTGTGTTTGCTATGTTGAGTGTGTGATTAAATAAATATAATTAATATAAATCAAGCTTGTACTTTTTGTGAATCCAAAACGCGGGTTTTTTTTACTTATGTAAATTAGAGCACAATAATTTAAAATAAACCCGCCAAAAACCAGTGTGACCATAACAATAAAATATTTCGGTTAAAATAAAGTAAATAAATTATCGATTACAAATACGCGTTTCGGCGCAAATTGTGAATGTTGCAGCAATCACTGTTGCCAACTTGCTAGTTCTGGCTATTTTCACTTTGTATCTAAATTATGACGGCGCCAAATTCATTTCGAAATAAGATAAAATAAAGATCAATGATTGTATGAAGGCTAGATGTTTGTCACTTCTTAGGGAGAGAAGTTACAAATGTAATTCTAAATATATCAAAAAGTCGAAAAAAATTACCAAAAGATCATTTTGAAAAGAAAAAATATATGAAAAATTATCTAGATCACATTTCTAAGTCTGGCAGCGCAAGAATAAATGGCAGCTTTTTCTGCCAGGTGGCAGCATCTTTTAAAATCTTTTAGCAATTGTTCACTTAGACGTTGGTAACACTGGCAGCAACGTACAACACGTGCGGTTGCAGGGATTTTATTTACATTTGTTTTTAAATAATCAAAATGGGACGCGGTAAAAAGAAAGTGCATCCCAAAACGCGTACGGCAGCGTTCAAAGCCAGCGAGCCAAGTGAAGTGGTAGAGGCACCACATTCCTTCATTATACATCGTGGACTTTCCTGTCCGTATATCACAGACCTCACGCTTGACTTTCGGCGTATAATGGAACCCTTTACGGCAACCAATTTGCGAGAGAAGAAAATGAATCGGATCAAAGATTTCGTTAGCTTGAGCAGCTTCTTTCACGTCTCTCATATGGGCATCTTCAACAAAGCCGCCACTCAGCTGTCCTTCAAAGTGGTCCGCTTACCGCGTGGTCCATCGCTCACATTCAAGGTTTGTTGATTGATGTTTACCCCGGTCAAGTGGCTCCTGTTAATGCGTTATTCTTTCCTTCAACAGGTGCATCAATTCACGCTGGCACGCGATGTCATTTCGTGCAGTAAGAAGCAAATGATAGATGTGGATCATTTTAAGCATGCACCGCTTGTGATCATGAATAACTTTAGCGGCGATGGCAAACACTTGAAGCTGATGGCGACAACGTTCCAGAATATGTTCCCATCCATTAATCTGGCTCAGGTTAGCATCGACACCATTCGCCGTTGCGTCCTCTTTTCGTACAATACAGAAACGAAACTGGTGGAAATGCGTCACTATTCGGTACAGGTGGTACCGGTGGGTTTAAAGAAGGCCGTACAGAAAATAGTCGGTGGCACCGTTCCAAATTTAGGCAAATGCAACGAGGTTGTGGATTTTGTAACCAGGTATGACTCATTGATAATCTAGTTTAAATAGAACGTTGTATATTGTTTGCTTACTGTGGCAATTGCAGAGATGGTTATGCATCCGAATCTGAGGCCGAGGACGATGAACAGTCGCATGTTGTGCTGGCCCAGACATTGAAGAGTAGGGGAAACTTGGAGGATTGCAAGAGTTCGGTAAAGTTACACGAAATCGGTCCACGTCTCACCATGCAGCTAATAAAGATCGAGGAAGGCTTGTTAACCGGAGAGGTGCTCTACCATGATCACGTTGTCAAAACCGAGGATGAAAAGGAAACGCTACGCAAATTGATTGAAAAGAAACGAAAACTAAAGGAGCAACGAAAGAAGCAACAGACAGAGAATCGTGCACGAAATTTGAAATTGAAAAAGGAGCAGAATCAAACTGTAAAGCATGAAGAGGGCGATGGCATTGCTAGTGATGCAGACGACGATGCTCAATACTATAAGGATGAAGTCGGCGAAGATCCTGACGAAGGTGAGTTTTCATATGAGCTGCAATCTTATTGAATCTCAAAATTATTATTCGAATTTGCAGAGCTCTTCAAAAATGACAACAAATCGTCACGGAAAAGGCACAAATTGCCCGGCGGAATGAAGTACAAGAATAAGAAACCAAAACTGGACAAAAAACCTATGAAGAAGAGCTATAAATCAAAGTAGCCTTGTAAATAATATTTTTATTAAATGCTTAGGAGTTTAATATTAATCCGTTTCGTTTGTATTGTATTATAAGGTGTTTATTGTCTAGCTGAACATGCGCTGCACAACCTGTTTGTAGTTGGCATTGCTATTCTTCCAGCTGGCAGCGATATTCTCCCGCAGTTTGGCAAATTCCCGTTTCTCTTCATAGTTGGGCACACGTTCAATCGTTTGCTGAGCCTTCTCAAACTCCTTTAGGTAATAAAATGCCATGGCGCGTCGGTAGATACTCTTCTCGCTGGGATTACTCAATGTTTTTACGAATTCGGTGTGATAGATGACATGTTCGTAGCGCTTCTCCTGCAGCAAACAAGCGGCTAAATTTGTTTGGATTTGAACAAATAATGTCTCCAGTTCGCTGCCATCGATGCCATTCTCAATTTTATCCAATTTATCAAAGGGTTTATATGAAATCAGCAGTTTGGCTGAACGTGAAAAATAGTCAAAGGCAAACTTTGGATACATCTTGAACATGGAAACACCATTCTCCTTATAGCGCAATGCCAAACTGTAAATCTCCGCTGCGTTCAACTTTTCCACCTGTGTGTTGCTAATGATGCGCTCTAATTTAAGTTCAAAATTAATGCGTTCGCCGGCTTTTGTCTGAATGCTGCATGCGGAGGTTTCACCAGGTAAAAACTGCTGCAACAGTAACTCCAAATAGCAGTCAATGGGAGTCAGAGCAGTCCCCATATCCATTGTGTGCTGCTGTATCTCATTCCTTCCCAAGTATTTACTTGGCCTCTCACCCAAGTGCTCGACCGGTTTGTTTATGTGGAACACCACTGTACTATTCGCTAGTGGTTTCTCAAGATTCTGGAACTGTAGGCTCAATACCTTCTTGTGCAGGCCTCTCCCCATATCGTTCCATTCTTCCCCAATGTACCAATCCATAGTTTTTATAGAAATTTATCTTGAAATAAATTGTATGTTAATTTTATTGTTGTATTAATTTACACAAATTAGTGATGTGAATAGGAACTAAGTCTCAATGATAACATTCTAAGTGAATATCGATACATGCAATAATTTTACATCGAGTTGATATTGCAGATTGGCTTAAAAAAATATTCTTAATTTTTACTTCACAATTTAAATTTCTTAGGCATATTTCTAGTTTTGTCACTTGTCAAGCGTCCTTTTGTCATGAGTCATCGAAAATTAAAAAAATATCGCAACTCAAAAGGTAAAGTTAAATTAACTTTGTTTTGTTTCATTTTTAACCAATGACCTAAAATGGTACGACTCGCCAGATCACACAAGTAATAAGTTTGAATTTGGTCAATAATGACGACAAGATTGGTGAAATAAAAGCCACAATGGAAAATGAAATAAGCATGCCCATCTCCTCTTCTTTTTATCCACATTAGTTTAACATGTTCAAAATGTAAACAAACCATAACTGACGCAACAGGGCTACCACGCAACCATTTGTGATTTTTTTTTTGTGTTTTATTGGCAGCACTGTCGCTCCCAGCGGTCAACTCTGTTTTACTCCATACCCCCTCCATGTATAAAACGGGCCTTATCCAGCATGCTAAAAGACTTTCTCATCTCGTAAGTGAAGCAAGAATGAGCTCGCAACCTAATGTTTATGTGACTCGACCAGATGTCGATATAAGTGGACTGGAATTACTTCGTAAAAGGTTGTTGCTTTAGAATGATTTAAACTTTTATTAGTTGATTTTCATGTTGGTTTCGATAGTTGCAATGTAACCACTTGGTCGAAGGCTTTGCCAGTTCCACGAGAGGAACTTCTGCGTGAGATAAAGGGAAAGGACGCGCTATATTGTGCACTCACAGATAAGATCGATGCTGCTGTATTGGATTCTGCTGGTGATCAACTGAAGTGTGTCTCGACCATATCCGTGGGCTATGAGCATATCGATGTGCAGGAGTGCAAGAAACGTGGCATTCGCGTTGGCTACACTCCCGACGTTCTAACCGATGCGACTGCAGAGCTGACACTCGCTTTACTGTTGGCAACGAACCGTCGCCTGTTTGAGGCCAACAAGGAAGTGTACAATGGCGGTTGGAAGTCGTGGTCACCCATGTGGATGTGTGGCCAGGGCCTGAAGAATTCACGTGTTGGACTGTATGGCTTTGGGCGCATTGGACAGGAGATTGCAGCGCGCATTGTGCCCTTTAAGCCAGCACTGATAACGTATACGACACGAACGGCGCGGAGAGAGGAGGCGACAAAGGTCAATGCACAGCGTGTGGACTTTAATGAAATGCTTGGCTTATCGGATTTCATTGTTGTCTGCTGCGCTTTAACACCTGAAACCAAGGAAATTTTCAATGCTGCAGCTTTTGAAAAAATGAAACCCAACTGCATTTTTATCAACACGGCACGTGGTGGAGTCGTCGATCAAAAAGCACTATGTGAGGCACTTGAATCAAAGCGCATTTTGGGCGCAGGCTTAGATGTAACCACCCCGGAACCAATACCACTCGATGATCCACTACTTAAACTGGATAATGTTGTTGTTCTGCCGCATATTGGAAGCGCTGACATTGAGACCCGCAAGGAAATGTCGCGTATTGCTGCTAGAAACATTCTCGCAGCTCTGGACGGCTGCGAAATGGAGTCTGAGGTGTTTGTCTAAATTTCGAATAAAAAGCTAGTTAAAGATAAATAAATATTTTGATATTAATTGATTACAACATATTACTATAATAAATATTTTTAGTCATGCTATTTAAATATAAACATTTCTGGAAAGTAGCGCGAAACGATACATGAGTCATCGATTTAGCGAGAATTTGTGATAATGTAATTAACATCGATAACATTCTAATTAAATATCGTTAGTCGACAAACATTAACAGTGAATTTAAATTTTAAAGAGAAGTTTAAAATGTAATAAAAAAAAAAATATGGAAAAAATAGACAAAAAATTATAGCTATAAAATGTAGAAAACTTAAAAGAAGGTTACTTTTTCAAAGTAACTATTGACAAAATACCTAAGATGGTGCAACTTGCCAGATCGAAAATTTTTGTCTGGGTGGCAGCCTTCGGTATATGTTAAATAATGTTTGGGATAATGTTAAGTAACAGAAACGCCATATTTTTTCTCGTTCCTTTTCTTTTCGCTACTTCAGCGCGTGGCAAGTGTGGTTCCGATCCGGTGCAGTTGTAATTGCAAATTCGCAAGGAATTTAAGCTCCATAATTCAAAAAGCAACAACTCCAACATGAAAATCTTTAAGGATATCTTTACCAATGACGAAATGTTCTCTGACGTCCATAAAATTAAACTTGTGGATGAGGTTATCTACGAAGTCTATGGAAAATTGGTCAGCCGCTCTGAAGGAACGGTACATATTGAGGGCTTCAACCCATCGGCTGAAGAGGCTGATGAGGGCACTGATGAAAATGTGGAAACTGGCGTCGATATAGTGCTAAACAATCGCCTAAGTGAATGCTTTGCTTTCGGCGACAAGAAAAGTTACACTCTTTACCTGAAGGAATACATGAAGAAAATTCTGGATAAACTTTCGAAAGATGCACCCGATCAAGTTGATGTGTTTAAGACCAACATGAACAAAGTCATGAAGGAGATTCTGGGCCGGTTTAAGGACTTGCAGTTTTTCACTGGCGAGTCAATGGACTGCGACGGCATGGTTGCATTGTGTGAATATCGTGATATTGATGGCGTGAGCACTCCCGTTTTCATGTTCTTTAAGCACGGTCTTGAAGAGGAGAAACTCTAAATTCTCTTCTTTTCATGTACATAAAGTTTCTCTTGTGGTCTGCAGTAACAACAACAAAGACAAACAACGCCCGACGCAGACACTAAAAAACTTTTACCAATGTACATACACACACACACCAACATCAGAGACATACTCACACATACCTAATACATATTCTTAACGATTTTTTAGTTAACGTTTTTTTTGGCAAAGTTCGAAATTTATGTTTATGTCTAAGCGAAATCCAAAATTTTGATTGATGTATTTTGTAAAATCAATGATAACAACTTTTGATTGTGAAATGAGAGAAATTTGTAATTGTAGTAAAATACTGCGCCACCAGGAGCCACACATTAACAGTAGCTAAATATAACTAAATTATGGTGTTTACTATTGTAATTGATAACAGCGTAATATAATGTTTTTATAACAACAATTTTTGTATACCTTTGTTTACGTTTGAAATGTCAAGGAACAGACAGAAATCAGAATAAAAATAGCATTTGTATGTACTAATAGAAACATTAAACGGAAACCATATTCAAAACTGCAATCTCAACTTATGATTCTTTTTATATGTACCTCATTTTTTATTGGATTTCAGGGTGTATCACCGTTAGAGGACTGCCATGGCATTGCAACTGTTTACCTACCCATTATACAACAACATGGTAGGCACAACTTTAAAGTGCTCTTGGTAATTTAAATGCCAGCAGACTTCTTAGTGTCTGCTCGCTTTCTCGCACACGATTTAGCTATCTTCCGCTTTTTTCTCTACCTTGTTATTGTACCATGGACCTAAACCTGGTAAAGCAAACGTCAAAGTGAGTTTGTCATTCATTTGTAATTTTTGGTGGGGCTCTCTTTTTGGCTGTCAATTATGACTCAGACACCGGCTGGAGCAAGCGAAAAGTAATTGACCTTTGACAGTGATTTGAAATGGTTGTCATGCGCACTGACATCGGCGACATGCTATATTTATGCATCATTGCCAACCGAATTTGGCCTACATTTTATTTGCTTTGCTGCACATTCAACATAACCTTTTTCTGCCAACTGTCATTTCGTCTGAGCAACATACAGCTAGTCAAAAAACTGTTTTGACAATTTTAGAAACTTGCATGTTTAAATTTAATTTTTAAACAAATTTCTTATGGTTCGTAGACAAAGATACAAAAAATAAAGAAGAAACATGGAGCATTTTTAATAAAAATAGATAAAACAGTGAATCATATTATATATTCATACATTTAATTTTATCTAAGAACCATAGGGCAAGTATAAAAACAAATATTATACGAATTTTTAACTTTGACAAAACAATTACTTGACTAACAGTATATGAGTACTTGAGTGTGTACTGGTTTACTTTGTCTCTCTTATCAGTTGACATTTTCTTTGTCGTCTGGCGGCTAATCGCTCATTCTCTTTTGTTAGTAGAGTGCTAAAGAACGCACGTGCATACCTGTTGGATCGCGTGTACGTTTTGCCTACAGTACGCGCTGGCTAAACGGACTTTATTTTAAAATTCATTATATACAATATGCACATTTATCAATACATACCTGAATTATTCACCATGCATTTATTAGCATAGGTTTTGTTTCCAAATCAAAAACGAGAATTCGCAATAGAGTTTCAATTGTAGATTTGTGTGTAAAAAAGATGTTAACAAATTCTATTTTATTTCGTTCATAATTTTGATGCAGCACAACAGTAGATAATAGCATTTTCTTTCGTATTTCCATTACACAAAAATGGAAGTTTGTGAAATATTGTTCAGTCAAATTATATATGTACGTTGTGTTTATGGTTTTGTTCTTTCGAATAATTTAAAAAATGGGACTAAGGATAATTGCGTGTACTTTTTTGAATGCACAATTTTCGACTTATATATTACAATTACACTAGGGGGTTTTTTTTATATAAACAGCAGCTGTTGCTGCTTTGTTGCACTACGTTCATTATGCTTGGCTTTCATATAAGATTGGAATGAATCGCATTAACAAGTTACAGAAAATAAATTAACAAAACTTTGAAAATTAATCGATAAGATTAGATTATACTTTACAGATCGCTTTCGTTTACATTTAAGCGCATTCAGCTTAAACTAAAATTTAGGTAAAAAACACACATGGTCATTATCGTACTACAATACATACACACGCTGCTCAATATACATAGTAATCATACATATACAATATATATAGATACATCTATAGGTATATATATATATATAGTTTATATAGAGTTAATGTTTTCATCATCACACATAATCGAGCTGTATGTAGATTTGTTTGACGCCAACAGACTCAAAGATCATCCGTGTATGCGTTACCACATACGTGGGATCCACATTCTTCGACACCTCCAGCTTGATGGCACCGACAAAGACATCGGAGCAGAGGGTCCAGAAGTGTGGCTCCTGTACCGAATAGACGCCAGCCAAGCCGGTTACTTTCTGGTAGCACTGTAACAGCGATCGATCCAATGCTGAGGGCTGACGTTGCATTAGAATTAGTATAGACTCCTTAATTAGACTGAGGACGCTTAACGCTATTAGTAGCGCTATGAATATTGAACAAATTGGATCCGCTATCATCCAGCCAAACATTTGCATAAGTACCGCCGATATAATGACGCCCACTGAGCCAAGTGTATCTGCCAGGATGTGCAGGAAGACGCCACGCATTATCTGCGAGTTGCTACCACTTCCGACCAGATCGTGTGAGTGTCCATGACTGCCGTGATCGTGAGAATGGCCATGACCTGCAAAATTAGCGAGAGAGTTTGAATTTAGCACAGTTTAAAGTAATAATTTGATTTGATAGTTTTTTACCATTGTCCAAAGTGATTGCCTGATGATTGTGATTGCTTAGATCATTGTGGCTATGGGAATGTCCATGATTTGAGCCACCTCCGTGAGAGTGACCGTGTCCGTGTCCACCGCCACCGCCGTGGGAGTGTCCATGACCGCCATGATTAAAGGCATAGATGCCAACGAGATTCACAAGCAGTCCCAGAACGGATACAACAAAGAGACGCTCGTGCTTCACCTCTGGCGGTTCTATTAAACGCTCTACACCCTCGGACAGTATGAAAAATGCAATGAAGAGCAGGAACAAGCTGTTGACAAAGCCGGCCAAGACCTCGGCGCGTACATAGCCGTAGGAAAACTTATCGTTAGCCTTCCATTTCGTAATCACGGAGGCAGCTAAGCCGGCTAAAAGACCCGTGCAGTCGAAGAACATGTGAAACGAATCCGAGATGAGACCTGCAGATAAAGTAGACAGTTATTAATTGCTCACTTTGGATAAGATTGTTTAAGGTTGAATTATGCTTGCCAACGCCAACAGACCTAAGCTGTTTGTCAAAATGCCATAAAATAGCTCCACGAATGCAAAACTTAAATTGAGCAGCAGAAATAAAAACAAATTGCGCGAATTGCGATCGGAGAATATGAGACGCTTCCAGCTGTTCAATTTCTCCTTGATGCGATAGCCAAAATTGCTGCGATCCTTGTGCGTTAACGGAATCATATTGACGATGTTCTACAAATCATGTAATTAAATAAAAAGACACGCATTTAACTTGTTATCACACACATCTTTTTTTATTTTGTTTGCCTACGTGGTATTATCGTTAGGTTTAGCTCCCTCTCTCCCCCCGCGCTCCAGCTGACGCTGATGTGAACGCTTAACGCTTTGCGTTAAAGAATTTTTCAGCAGAGTCGGCGGCAGGTTTTTTTTTCTTCTTTCTTTTTCTCTTGGTTGCAAAATAAGCGCACAAAACGCTTCCTGCAACGTTGACGGAGAGCACAGGTGACGCTCTTATTTACACAGCTGAGGGCCGCACAATTGTTGTTGATGTTTTTTGTTTTTTTTATTAAGCACTTTCAATTTAATTCATTTTTCAAAATGAGTCCAAAAACTAAAAACCGCACCAATCTGCTGTGTTGTCAATAAACTATATGTCAACGTATCCCAGTAAACATTCATTGTGACGTCAACAGGGTTGCACCTAAACTAACGTTATTGCCATTCGCATAAAACTATCGAACATGCATCGGGATTTCCCCATGAAAATTAAATTTATTTTATACGAGCAGTTTGGCCTGTACAATGATACATGAGTGAGTGAATGAGTGTACTGGACGAACAGCTTTATATATGTATATATATGAAACGTTTAAATATAAAATTCTACTAACTATATAAAATAAATTATGAGCACGCACACTACCATCTCCGACATTTGTATCATCCAGTGTTGACAATTTAGCTATTTTATAGCTAAGTCTGAATATAGTAGTAGCTATTTGCTCAAAGAATTTCAAAATTGCTATTAGCCAAAAATCTAGCTATTTAAAATATATATTAGCTGTGCTTGCAATTTATACTTTCTTTTTTTTTTGCCTATTATACATATTTGTTGCCTGAAAGTTAAATCCTTAAATATTATAAGCAAAAATATCGGGACACGCAAAAGTACCCACTTAAAATTGGTCAAATGTAGTATAATAGAAATTGTAAAAAATTAAAAATTTTGTTACAAAAAAGTGGGCTATTCTCCAAACTATTTTTTTTTTTTTGTCAGTCTAGCTATATTTTGGTTGTTGTCTAACCAAAAACCGTTTTTTTTTCTAAAAAGTTGTCAGCCCTGCTTATCCTTAATGCAAACAAGCTGTTTTTCAAATTTAAACAAGAATAAAATAAAGTTATACGCACATATTCCTTACATTAAAAAGCAAGTTTATTAAACATTCTACTACACATAGCAGAGTCTTAGAACTTTTCCATACAATTCATATTCAATTGTAAAAATGAGTGCGACACTGAAGATGCATGGTAAATAAGTTTACGCCTCATCACCCTTGGTGGCACGTGTGTAGATGACCTGGGAATGATGTTGCACGACCTGCTTGATCAGACCTGGAAAACAAAAGAGCCGCACATTAATAACATTATCGAGAATTAGTTTGTCAGTATCTAATATTTACCCTTTTCGCGCAGCTCAATCAGAGCACGCTTGGCCAAAGAGCCACGGATCTTCAAGCGCTCAGACACAACCGAGGGGGTAATCAGCTTGTAGGCAGGCACTTCCTTGTACAATTTCTCATAGGTGGCCTTATCGAACAAAACTTGATTGTTCAGCTTATCCCTGACTTTGCCTTTGGACCACTTCTTCTTCTTGGCCTTGCCGCCACCGGAGCCCTCCTTCTTCTTCTGTGTCTTTTGCGGCTGCTTGGCCGACGACTTTGCGTCCTTCTTAGGCGGCTGTGAGTCAAAATTAAAAACACATAGGGAAACTTTAATTAAACAATCAAACAAAAAACTTATAAATAGTTTTTGGATACATATGAATGTATGCTTTCGAGGTTATGGTGCGCTCATGTTTGTTTGCACCATGCACGGCTCGTTTTACACATTTTTATGGCAGCAAGCACCAGTAATTTTGTAGCACAACAATTTTACAATAGTTTAATATTATTAAACGTTCACTTAATTGTAATTTTCACGTTCAAAACTATTTATTTTCAATAAAAACTATAGCAGCCGAACTCACCATCGTGAAAATCCAATGCAGAAAGATGGAGGACGGAAATCGATAGAGTTACCATGCGTCGTCGAAATTATACAGAGTTGCACGCTGCTGTTATCGAAACATTTGTTAGCTGCCTATCGATATTTACAGCAAAGGCGGCAACCCCTTTGGCTTGTTTAGCGTGTGTTTGTAATTTCATTTGTGATTTTAATTTTCTGTCAGGCGAATTTGGAATATAGATTATTTGATGCGCATCGACTGCACTGAATACGAAAAACACATAACACAATGGATCATCGTTTCAGTTTAAGTATTAATTCGCCGCGTTTATCAAATCCGATTGCCGATTCCACATGGATTGATGGACCGCCCACGTAAGTAACAAGGCTATTTCAACATGTTGGTTAATACTAAAATTGCTAATTTGCTTTTAGTAGGTCGAGCCGACCAACGGTGTTCCAGCTAAGTCCCAAACAGCGCAGCAACTCCAGCGTTTGCTTAAGTAATAGTTATACAATTGAGACGCCACAGAATAAAACCTTGCATCAGACATCAAGAACAACAACAAGCATCTCCAGAATGACGCGCCAAAAATTAAATCTCAGTCAGATAGACCCCAAGTAAGTTGTTTTAGTTAATTGTGCAAAATGAATAGTTTATCAATTGTATATACCACACAATAGAACATATGCGGATGTGCACAGCAGCGGTTTGGCGTCCCGGATTGTTAAGTATCATCAGGAGAGCAGCACTGGACTGCAGCGGAGCATGTCCTTTAACAATTTGTATAACCCAATTACACAGCCACGGAGAACAAGTATCGCAGCATCACCACTCTCACACAAGCCGAATCTGCCATCGCTGTCAATGACACGGATTGCTCCGCCAGAGCGTAGTTTTTATTGTGGCAATACGCTACCTAGTCTGCTGCGATCAAATTCGTTGTTGGGCGTGGAGAAGTGCACCGAACAGCTGTCACGCGAAAATCGTCCCATTCTGCATCCACAGCCGTTGCAACACGAAAGCGAACCGACGCGCAGTGTCCTGGAGGAGCTAAAGGAGATATCGCGAAAGCGAATTAACAGCGGCGTAAGTGTCGGCTTAACCAACGCAGGTTCCGATGGCATTGGCTTTGGCTTTATTAACAAACACTGCTTGCAGGATATACAACAAAATGATTACAACACCAAAAAGAGTTGCAATCGCATGACGGATTTTGTGGATCATCATAATCTTCATTCACAGCAACAGCAACAGCAGATGTCCATGTTGCAGCCACAAGGCGGTTCTAAGCGTCAGCGTGAACTGAGCGTAGCGGTGCCGTTGCGTTTGCATCATTCGCCAATTCCTCTGCCGTTGCAACACCATCAGCAGCAGCATCAACAACAACAACAACACCAGCAACATCAGCAGCATCAGCAGCAGCAACATCTTCAAATGCCATTTGGTGGCAGCATTTCACCGCAACAATCGCCGGAGCAGCTGGCAAAACGGCGTAACTGCAGTTATAGCAATGATATTACCAGCTCGCTTAGTTCCAGCAAGTTGCATAGCAACAAGCGTAAACTGTACGATATGCGAGAGAAACTTCGTTTGACAAGCGGCAACACAACCACAACTACGGCTAACGGCAATAGCAGCTCACCAGAAAATTCGCCTCATCAACATGCGTCTAAAATACAGCGCAAGCAGCCCACGTCCGACTTACACCTGGAGCAATTGACAAAGACGCAAAGCACACCATTAACACCGTTGCCACCGACGCCAGCACAACGCACAGCTTCGGCACCACCGCTGCAGTCTACAGCGCCACAGGAAGAGGCGGCACCGAAACCTAAACTTACGTTGTTCAATGCACAACAGCAGCGGGAGCAGCCGCAGTCATTAGATCTAGACAGTCCCGATGTGGATGCCGGCGAATATGCGGGCATACAATTTGTGAAGCCTAAACAACA
The DNA here is from genome assembly GCF_004354385.1 of Drosophila innubila. Lineage (NCBI taxonomy): Eukaryota > Metazoa > Arthropoda > Insecta > Diptera > Drosophilidae > Drosophila > Drosophila innubila. The sequence continues at coordinate 7,227,577 of NW_022995380.1, forward strand.
GAATTCATTCAACGGCGTCAAGAATTCCAGCTTGGAGCGTACGCAGAAAACCAAATTGGCGCTAATGCTGAGCAGTTTGCGTGGGGAAATCTATCAGGATGAAACGGAGATACAAGTGAACGATGAACCTGATGCGAAGCCGCAACCCACAGCGCCAACGACAACGACAACGGCAACTGTTGCACCCTTAACAACTGTAACAACAGCCACAACATCAACAACAACGACAACGACAAAGCCAGTTATTCTAAGCGTTACAACTTTTTTGCCTGCATCCAATTTGGGTACAGCTACAGCTACAACTACAACAACAACAGCAAGCACAGCAGCAACATCTGCTTCTACTAATACAGCTACAAAAACAACAACAACAACAAGCAACCCGTTGCCTTTGCTTGCATTAAACAACCCGGTATCAGAGAAAGCAACAACGATAACAAACAACACCGAAACGTCAAAAAGTTCGAGTGCGAACGCAGCAGGCGCTGTTTTAACTGGCTTTAAACTGCCAACAATAGAAACATCTACCACAGCGGCAACATTTGGCAACTTAACAGTAACTACAGCAGCAACAGCAACAACAAGCGCGACAATGTTTTCGTTTGGCAATACTGGAGCATTAAAAACAACAACGTCAAATGCATCTACAAACGCAGTGACGACAATAACAACCAGCGCGCCAATATTTGCATTTGGAAATGCTGCAGCTTCAGCGACAACAACAACAGCAGCAGCAACAAACAATGTTGTAACTACCACAATATCAGCTAAAACGCCAATGTTTGCATTTGGCAATGCTGCTACGGCAGCAGCAACAACAGCCTCAGCAGGAGCAACAATGACGACATCAGCGACCACCAACAAAACATTCTTGTTCGGCAATGCAACAAGCAACAATGCAGCAGCAACAGGTGCCACAGCAACGCCAGCGTTTAAGGTGGATAACTGGTCGGCTAAGCCATTAGAATTGGGAGCCCCTAACAACAACAGCGGCAACAACAACAGCTTTGGTGCCGCATTTAAATTACCCACAGCGACTACGACTGCAACTGCAGCAACACCAACAACACCAGCGACAACAACAAAGAGTGCAGAGCCAACGAAGCTATTTAGCTTTGGTGCAAAAGCAGTCCCCACAGCAGCAGCAGCAATTGCACCGACAACAGCAGCAACGCCGATTTTCGGTCAAGCAACAACTGCAACAGCCACGCCGGTTTTTGGGCAACAGACATCAACTGCACCAGCAACAACGGCAATGCCTATTTTTGGCCAAGCAGCTGCAGCGACATCTACACCGTTTGGCTTCAATGCAGTAGCAACAACTACCGCTCCTGCAGCAACAGCAAGTGCTGCTAGCAGCTCCAATATGTTTACATTTAGCGGTGCTGGTGGTGGCGCTGTGTCCAAGCCTGTCGCAAAAGCAGCGCCATTTACATTACCCAGCAGCAACAGCAATAACAGCGGCGCTAACAATACCAGCACCAACAATATGTTTAGCTTTGGCGGCGGCGACATGTCAAAAACTGCAACAACAGCAGCAGGAGGACCCAACAGCTTTAGTTTTAATGGTGCAACATCTGCACAACCAGCAGCCAATTCAAATAACTTTAGTTTTAATGCCACACCCAAACAAACGCCTATCTTTGGTGGCAACAGCAGCAACACGACTGCAACTGCAGCTAAACCTTTTACATTTGGCGGCACTGCTGGCACAACGGATCAACAGCAGCAACCACAGCAGCAATCGGCACCAGCAACATCAGGCATGGGACAACAACAACAACCACGAGCTGGTGGTTTCTCTTTTGCCGCTGTGGCACAGAAAAATGAATCAACAAATTTGTTTAGCTCACCAGCAGCACCAGCTGCCACGGGCATTGTGAAGCCTAGTTTTAATTTTGGCGGCAGTTCAACGCCAGCAACAACTACAGCACCACCGCCAGCTGCCACTTTTGGTGGGTTTGCAACACCAGCGCCGCCTGCTAGCAAACCATTTGCATTTGGTGGCGCTGCCACAACTGCTCCAGCCAATAATGCTGCATCTCCCATGGGCGGTAATTTATTTGCCAACGCTGTTGCCGCTGCACAGCAGCAGCAACAACAACAACAACATCATCATCAACAGCAGCAACAACAACAACAGCAGCCCAAGCCGGGCGGCTTCTCCTTCTCGACAACTAACAATAATAGCGGCAACAACGGCATTGCTGCAACACCAGCAAATGTCAATGCACCATTTGCTTTTGGTGGCATCACATCGCCACCACAGAACAACAATACGGCCAAACCTTTTACATTTGGTGCCAGTGCAAACAATGCGCCAACGTCTAATATCTTTGGCAATCCTACAGCTGCGGGTGGACCAACGGCTCCCCCCAATGGTGGAGCATTTAATTTTGGAGGCACTGCATCACCCGCACCTGAAATGGCATCAACGGCACAGCAGCTTAATAGTGGCAATGTCTTTGCTCTGCCCAATACACCGGAAAGTCGACCAATAAGAAGAGCTACGCGGCGTCTCCAAAAGTAGGGATAGAATCTGAAGCGGGACTAACATATAATGATGGAAACTTAGGTTATCAAAATATAAAGGAAAATGAATGTTACACACTTATATTTTAGGTCTATATAATATTAGATTATTTGCGCATAATAAACGCTGTTAAACAAGTTGAATAAATGCTTATCAGCAGTTTTGTGATCAGATTTTAACTGGATTTGTATACCCTATAAAAGACATATGTTACATGAAAATATACTCCGTAAGTACACTAGTGGGCATAAGTATTTTGTCAAAAGTATGCGAAATATTTACAGTGAGATTCTAAACACACTTGTCTGCGCAACATACGAAGTATTGGGAAAAAAAATATTTAAAAAGGGCATAAAAATATTAAATTAATGTTAAATCTGCTGAAATCATTTAGTTGATACTGAGAACACCATTAAAAATTGTTTAAAATTTGTTCTAAATTCCATTTAAATTTTTATTTGGAAGTCATTATATATCTGGGACTTTTTTCTATTCATCCCGATTATTTTATAAGCAGTCTCTTGCATATATCGAATATAAGATGATCTGAATATTTTATGATACTAATTTCTTGGGTCGACCGATTTGTTGTGCCGTGCTAGGCCGGTACAATCATGGTTTATACTGCAGAATGAGCCAATTACTCGCACCTCAAAGCTGTTTACATTATTTGCATGAAACAGACCGGTGTAAGTGAAATTATATTCCGGCAAATAACTGGGTAAGTAACTAGCATCGAATTTCATGTTACGTAAGGCATACGTGGTATTCTAAAATAGATCAGAAAGGAACTAGGAAGAGAGTGAAAGTCTTCATTTTACATTCCTAAACTTACCCGTTCGAACGGACATTTTTTGGGTAAATTGTTGTCAGTCTGCATGATGCCCTTATACAGCATGGTGACCAAGGACTTTCTTTGGCTGTTGTCCAACATTTTACAAATATCCAGACGAATACCATTAAGTCGCATCACGTTATTACGGCCATAGATAAACAGATGTAATTGCGATATTCCAACCAAACTGGTGATGTCTATATTATTGGTTGTCACCATAATGTTAAATGAGTTATTATTCACCAAATTACAATCAATTTTTGATATTATATTGCTCTTTACAGAGCTTTGGAGCTTCGTAAAAATGATTTTCTAAGCCAACCAAAAAAATAAATTTAAATATTAGTTGTTTTTTATTAATTAAAGTACACACCTTGTTGCCTTGGCCAAGAATTACCATGCAGCTTAACAGCATACAGATGAGTTGCTTTTCTGCCATTTTCTAAATACTTACTGAAATAATATTCTACCATAAATAGCCCTTTTTGTACCTGAATTATTCTCATCATACAAATAAGTATTTAAGTATAATTTCATCGATGTTGATCCAGATAAATAAATTATTGCTTCCGAAATTACATTCAACTAAATCATTCAACCTTCAAAATAATAGTTCTGTACGTTTTTTCACTCCATCGATAAATGGTGTTGCAAATAAATGTTACGAATTTAAAAATTCAAACCAGAAAAACATGACGATGAATAAGAAAAATTCAGATATTTATATTTATTTTTGAATGGAGTATCTTAGAAAAGCATACATTTTGTAGACCCCGTACTTAAAAAAATATTTTTGTTTATATCCTTTTTATATTTATATATTTGCTTAAATACGTTTCAACTACTTAATACTTAATTTTTCCATGGGTTGTCAAATAATTTCTGGAATAAAAAAAAAAAACTAAATTGTCAAACATTTTAATAAAATCAGATAATTTAATTTTAAATTACAAAGAAATTAATAAATAATATTTGAATAATAAAAAATAGTGCATTTAAAATTAAAAAAAAAATGAATAGAAAATAACAGAAGTGGTTAAAGACTATGAATACGAGTACAATAACTCATATCATATTATTGCCGGAATTCTGAAGTGGAAGAACTTTATGGGCGAATGAAACAATGGCGGAAGCAGGTTGTCTGGAAGACAGATCACAAAAGATGTGACATTGGTTATCCTTCGATCCGGTCAACGGCCGAGCTATAAATGCAAATATTGATTTGTTGACTGAGCGCTGCAATCCCTCGTCGGAGGCAGCGACACTCCACAGGTGATTGTTGGGATCCATACAGAAGTGGGAAATATTCTTTGCTGGATAGTGTCGACGGAAAAATTGTGTGCGCGTATTATCCGTTAAGGTAATTCCCTCGCCAGATATCTTTAAATGTACCTCTAGGGGAATTGGTCGTTTGTATTCCGAGTACATTTCAAGGACAGCCTTTCGTACGGCATCATCACCGGTCAAAGATTCCATATCGGTTTGGAACAAATAGAGGACATTACAAGCGGCACCTTGAACCATTATTTGTTTTTGCTTGGATATTATTTCTTGATTATTGGAGGTAAACAAGATATCCTGATCTGGTATTATGAGAGTACACGGCAGAGACATTTGGTTAATTGAATGCTCGTATACAAAGGCAGATAGGGATGTAAATATGGGCTCATTGGTACATCCCATTAGTCGAACACCTCGTGTTGTTGGCTCCAAAAGGAAATGGCGAACCAGCTCATCGCCATATCCGGGTCCGGTAACCACGCCAGCAGGTGGCTTCGCAACGCGTAACACAAGTCCAAAGGCATTACGGTATGTTGTTGAATTACGTATAAGAAATGTTCCAGGTACCACGTTGCGCAATAAATCTACAGCTTCCTCCCGTGACATGTTGGGCTTGTACCAATACTCTGATGAATCCTTGGCAAATTTAACTAAATGCGGTTCAACCTCCTTGGTGTGTATGGTGCAATCGAAATATGGCACGTCCTCTATAGTTTCCCCAGATATTAAAGTAGAATTTGGTAAACCCGGAGCTGGATATGGGCTGACGCAGCGGTCCGAGCTCAAAGTGGCTTGAGCAGTTGGAAATGTCGGCGTCTCTGATCTCTTCTTTTCGACGAATTGCAAGTGAAAGTTATTGGGACATAGTTCTAAAGCTGGAACGTTTTGTTCTACAATCTGAACCTGTTTTCCTCTTGGCTGTTCAACAAAATCATTCCGAATTTGTTTACTCTCGATCAATTTCTTGGCAGACTCTCTTTTCGCTTCCACCGCCTGTAGCTTGCGTTCCATTAGCATATCGTCAAACTCCTCCCGGGTAGGGGTCTTTCGTAGCAATGGACACGATGTAGATATGCTGGGACGATTGCTTCTTCGAGTCATTGATTGATTTGTCGGATATATACTCGTATTGTCGTTATCATCCACGGTCATTGAGTGACTCGTCGGATATGTTCTCGAGTTGACTTTATCATCCACAGTTGGTGATTGACTTGTCAGATATATACTAGAGTCGATTTTATTCTCCATACGTTCCGTGTCTCCCACATGATTTAAATCGCTGGTATGGAAACCCACAGGAACGCTGCCATAGCTGAACGGAAGCGCATTCTCTCGAGCATGGTATGGAATATTCTCAGGATCTGTGTCCAAACTTTCAATATTGTCAGCACCTTGCACAATCCCATTCAGTGGAACAGATGGTTTCTCGTGCACCGAGGCCATTGAAAAGAATCGTTTTTAAACTACAGACGTCTATTTTTACTAACTGAAAGATATATATGTATGTGTATTGCCACACATGTACACGTAATAGGCCAAATGTATCACACGGTACACACGTCCGCCGGGTTCCAATACAGATTGTTGACTAAAGTCAAAAACTAAACATGAACTTATATTTGGTCTAATGTAAATGTGTATACCTATGCCCCGGTTAACGGCCTACATCGGGAGCGGAAAAGATAGCCGTAAATCGAAATGCCGTGAAGCGATCACCACATTTAGGTGTTTTTTTTTTTTTGCAAGAAATGTTTATTTTTGAACATAAGCAGTTAAATAAAATTTTCTGCTATAAAAATGGACGCTAACAGGGGCATCATAATCAAATTTTTAACAACCACAAAAATATATTCAAAGAAAATATGAAAATAAATTTAGTATTTCATATTTTTAATACACAATATTTTTGTTTTGAAAATATTTTGTTGCTTTGACTATTGAATATTTGTTTTCGATAGTATAGAAAGGGGTCTTTGTTTTAGTTGAAAATCATGTTAAAATTATAAGTCTATATTATTATGGTTGATTTGAATTGCTATTAATATTTTAAATGTTTTTAATTTCCAAAAATAATGAATATTTAAAAATTTGTTTTTAAATATTTAATTTTGTCTTTCGGCAAAGAAATCGAGTTTTATTTGGAAACATCGATTTTGGCATCACTCAGAAGATACATTGTGATTTTATAATTGGGTTCTAATTTACAAAATAATTATTTTGTTATATGCTTGTTTAACGCTTAAAGAAACGTTAACTTTGTCTGTGGTATACTTATGTTTTTAATATACAGAATCTAGATAAGAGATACTAAAAAAGTTTCAGAGGGGCGTACAAGAGAATTATTTACTTCTGGAATATAAATTGACGGATGTTCGTAACGGATGAAAGATTATGTTGACACTCTTCTAACAGAAATCGTTGCCATTTATCAAACTATTTCAATAAATAACAAACAAAATTAAAAGCAAACTTACTAATTTAAATACAGATTTTTAATTGTATTTCCCGTATTCCTATTTAATACTTTTCTCCTTAAATATGCACATAGTTAATACTTATTGCAACGTTTCAGCTGAAGTTCCTGTTATTCCCGATAGAAGTTTCTTTGTAAATTTTCGTAGTTCCAAAGGATCCTCGTTGTTAAAGTCATCCATTACTGTCTGCATTTGTTCCTTTAGTCCGTCAGCAATTGATGTTGTAATTCGATCCTTAAATAGATTTGTAATGGGACTTAAAATAAGTCCAGTAAACTGACGAATTATTCGAGCTTGATCCAATTGAACATGAATATTGCTGTAAAAATATGCTTAATATTTAGTTTTAGACGATTTATCTTAACTAAAAAAACATTACCTGAATTCAATTATACGAAAATCGTAGAGATGAAGCTTTGAATTGATTACATTAACAGCGAGCTCTGCATATATAATCGTATCATCCAATGATCCAAGCACTTTTCCATATCCTTCAATTGCCATTAACTTGAGTTGAAAGTTGTATTCAAACTATAAAATAAATTTCTTTATTATAAAATTGAGTAGGAAATGTTTTCTACAAGATCGTCGCACTTATACAGCCAGAACTTCTATTATAACCATATTTTCATACATTCTATGCGCGCAGGTGTATTAAAATATTATTTTCATTTAAAAATATTTATTTTACGGCTTTATTGACAAAAAAATTTTAGATCCGAAGGCATTTCAATACCAAACTGGGAGCACGTCTGGTAAAATACTAAAGGCGTACAGTTCAGTAATAAAATAATGCTTATCAAATTGTATTTAAATGTTCAGAATTGCTATAAAACCAAAAAATAAACAATTTAACAACCAAATAGAAAATTCAAAATATTGTCTTAAATGATTGAGCAAATCCAATGCCTTTAAGTCTTGTATATCCTTTCACACACTGTGGGAGATTCAAGCCATATAAGAGTATATCAAGGCCAGATGGAGGTAGAGAGGTAGCCATACAGTTTCTAAACGACTTACATTACAATTATTTTCTACTATTTCAGATCTCTAAAGATTGGAACAAGTAGTATTTAAATAAAACTTTAAAGATAAGCCACATAATCTATTTTCTGACATATTTTATTAAATAATAATATTTGTAATATTTATTTAAATTACAAAAATTCAATTAGAAGAAGTTACCTCATTTACCTTATAAAAAAAAATGTAATTTTATATAAAACTCATGATCATATCATTTTGTTGGGCAAGGTTACTTTTAGTGCTTACCTGAAGTTTATCTATCTTTAAATAAAATCGACTCAAAAACGATTTGCCTTCGTATGTCATAAATGCATTGTTGTGCCTCCGTATGCCTGCGAGATTGTAGACAATTCCATTGGTCAGGTGCAGGCCAGCCTCATAGGTGATGAAGAAAGGCTTCTTGAAAAGTCAATTAGTTTATACAATTTGATAGAATTTGTATCAATCTTACAACAGATATGCTCTCTTTCATGTCTGGAAGCTGTAAGTGCTCTATACCGAGCTTTTGAAGATGTAATAGCACCATGGGTGTAACTACATCAACTTCAGCATTGATATTAGTCCAACCTACGTCATCCTCTGAAAAGCCGCTCGTACTTTCGGTTTTATTCCCTACATCACGGCGGAACCTTTAAGACAAATGAATATTTCTGTTTAAAGAAGTAAGAACCCCATAGTCGAATCTCCGACTATAAGGTCCTGGTATTTCTATCTATAAAATAAATTATATCTTTATAAAAAAAAAGCAGGACAAGCGTAGAAATATTTGAAATTAAACATTTAATGTTAGTGGGTGTTTAATGCGTCTATATACCGACTTTAGAGTCTTTTTCTAAACCTTTTTACTGTTTACTTGTTTTCTTTGAATCTTAAAATCTTTTTTTTATTTATTTACTCTACTTGTATACGCATTTTGTATGTGTATGTGTAATTGTAGTTGAAGACATGAATGAAAAACATTGTTTATTTCATTTAAAATGCAGTCCATTCATTAAAATTTCTTGTTTTTACTGGGCATTTCATTGTTTTTTAATTTGTAGTAAAGTTTGATAAGTAAGCGGGGTAAATGAGATAGATCAGTGAAAATCAAAATAATAATAACATGTAATTTTGATTATTTATTCTTTTAATATTTTCAACATTTTCTCAAGTCTTTAAATTTTCACATTTAAATGTATAGCAGTCGTGTATAATATCTGCTAAGAATTCTTATTATGTAATTACCTTCTTGATTCCTGTAAAATGTCTTTGCTTGATGTGGACACGATGAACAATATTGCAATTAAGCAAAAAGTCATTATAGTTCTTGTTACATACATAATTATTATATCACATGTACGATAATTTATTTCGTTTTTTTTATTGTTTTCCGTTACTTTGATTTGTTGTTCTGTGGCTTTCTACTTTGGAACTTTATAGAAAAATAGTGAACACTATAAAACAAAAAATGAAGACTTAAATCACCAAATCGTTTGTTCATTTCATATTAATAGATAAAATAAGAGGGAAAGATTTAAAAAAAATTCTATTATTGAATTGATTTAAGTAGCTGTGATGCTAAAATCTATATGTAACTATTAATTTTTATTAAATCACTCAAATCCACAAGTACGTATATAAGTACTTATCTCACTAATAATCATTTTAATTTGTTTATTTGCATGTACACACACATACATGTCATAGATAAACAAATTATAAATTAAATTTGCTTGCAAGACACGAATTCAAAGTACTCATAAAATAAATGCATATATGTACACACAAATACATGCGCACATGTACACTATATGTGTAAATAGTACATAAAGCACACTAATATATTTTATGTTTCAGTTCATAATTATATACACGTTTGTACAACAAACTATTCAAAATTATAAACATTTTGCATCTCTCTAATATGCACACCGCGTTCAAAGGCCTCTGTAGTAAATATGATTAATTTAATTACACGCTTCCTATTTAGTTATTGCTTCGGACTGCGAAGCTTTTTATAAAGTTTTAACAGCTTACAACCTCAGATCGAACGCTCACCCGTTGACGCGTTCGTGGGAGCGGTTGAATTGAAACTACTACCGAGTGTCGCGTCGAGTCGCAACCGAACAGAGATACGAGATAGCGAGACTGAGCCTCGTCTATTACTTATTTATCATACACAATAATGATCTTGATCTTGTTGAGCTTTTAAACGGGTGCAATGTTAAGTAAAGTTTGACTGCGTTTTTATATCAAATATATAAAATGTAGTGATCTGATGTATCATATCTTTGCAGAGAGCTTTTAATGTTTTCGGAAAATTATTAACGCATTAAAGATATTCGATATTGATCAAGAATAGAAGCTGAAGTGACAAAGTGTGTGTCTGTCTGTTTCATATCTTTTAAGTTGTGATAGTGAAATTCGGTACCGGTCCGAGGCTTCAGTGCCAGATTGAAAGACTTTGTTACTCCTTGAGATTCGTACATATCTTAACCAAACTCACAATTTGTGTTTGGTATTGTTTGTAAATATATACAGTCTATGAAGTCTTCGGCAGAAAAAATTTTTTTATCTGTATCTTATCGGATCAGCCAGCCTTAAATTTAAACTGTAATTACTATTCAATAAATTAACGATACATGACACACCGGTTTCGAGAAATGCATTTCCCTAGTTCGGCAATGGGCGTGTTCGATCGTCGCAAATTCACTTTCAAAGTTTAATACAAAAAGTTATTGTACAACAGGTTTGGAAAATCCACTCCGATTTAATAAAAATAATTGTTTTAACCAAAAAGGGGTTGAAGTCAATTGTGTAAATTGATGTGCTTCATTAGATTGATGTGATGATGTGCTTCATATACATCTAGAATTTATATCATAGACACGGAAAATTATGGACTACACCTGCTAGTTAAGATTAATCAACGTATAATTAAGTGTAGAACTAATCATTATTGCCGAGAAGTTGATAGTAATTTGTAAGGGAAAGCTTTCAGTTGTTACACATAAAGATAAATAAAATAAAGTTAGTCATCATCAGCAGGAAAAATCTTATGACGACAATATCGACCGAAGTACAATTACCATCTGACCAATATAATAAACGATATTTAAGGCCATTGCTTGTGGTTCACCAATTTCGTTTTCTTATGTTTTATTTTTACGGTTGTTTTACGCGCTTGCTTGACTGGGATTCATACAAGCGAATTCAGGTTGGATATTACTTAAAACAATTTAACGTAAACATAGGAATTGTATATGTTTAGTTGGCGCTTTGTGTAATAGGATCGATCTTCACATCGGGAAACTTGAAGTCGGGAAATTTAAGCATGTCGGTCTTTCCATCGCTTCCATATTGCTTCGCAACGCGTTCCAACTCGTTTTTGATCTCGCGCTCGATTTCTGGATTGGAATCGACCAGTTTGCCGCCTCTGCAGAGTATACAATGATTAATATATATAAAACATGGCTGTTGTTTCTCTTCAGTGCTTATTTCTTACGCGCTCTTCTGCTTGTATTCCTTAACTTTGTCCAGGAACAGCTGCTGGATGGGATCAGACACCTTGTTAAGGGCTGGTGCGACTATGGCGATGTTTCGACGCGACTCGGTGCGCAGAACGCGGATACCAGTTAAAATAGATTGCGACAGCATCTGCAAAGAGTTTGGATTTTAATAGAATTTTATCAACTGATTTCGGCGTTCAACATTTGGTAACCTTAAAAAGGTTATGTAATACATTGTTGTTTTTGCAGCTTTTGCAGATAACAAATAGACAATTAATGGATTTTCGCAATTATGAGCACAGCCAAATTAATTAACAAATATTTATTACCATAATTTGTAATATTACCTTATTTTTCTCTTCAATACCTTAACTGACTGTATTTGTTGGAAATTGCCAAGTGACACAAGCTTGACAACCACTGTTGCCCACTTAGCTATTTTATAGCTGACTGATTTCAGAATTCGTTTGCTAGAAAAAATTTTAAAATTGCTATTAGCTGAATATCTGGCTATTTTAAACATATTTTAAAAACCGAAATATAACCGTTTACCGAAATAGTTGTTTCGGGACGTACCTGAACCGATATTTTTTTCGGTTTGATTCCCTGATATATTAAGCTAAGTTATGCTCTTAATATTTTTGGTAAAACTTGCAATAACAAATGTAAATGGTTTCTAGACAGCAACAGCTATTGTTCCCCCACAAAAACCGGCCAGCACTGGTGTGGAAGGCTGCCACCAGGTACAAAGGCTGCCACCCTGCAAAATTTGCCAATCTGGTTTGATTTTTTGTACTTAAAAATATAAGTACATTTCCGAATATAGGTGTTTTTCATTTTTGTACATAATTTCGGATTTTTTTTTGTATTTGGTTTGCTAGAATTCATATTTATTTTATTTTTTCAGAATTAAATATTATAACTTCTCTTCCCGAGGGCTGAAGAGCTTCAAACCTTCATTAAAATGTTTTCCTTAATTTTGTCTAATATCGAATTTTTAATTTTCATCAAATTATTAAGTTATTTCAAAGTTATAGCATTTTAAAATTTGCATGCAATTAAATTTAAATTTATCGACTTGGCGCCAGCGCATGAGCATCTCCATCGATATATCGAACTTGGCTAATGTATAGCTAGCTAGTTTTGGCAATTCTTAAAGTTTGTTTGCTAGAAATATTTAAAAAGTGCTTAAAAGCCGGAAATGGGCTGCTTTAAATACATATTAATTTTAAATATATTTGCTATTAACATTTTTCTAATAATATGCAAAAGTGCTTGCAAAAACAAATTTCGATGCTTTCCATCCAGAATCAGATATTTTTGTTCTCTAAAAGTTTTACAACACTGTCAGCAACTTTACTGCGGCGGCAAATAGTGAAATTGCAAGTAAATAACAAAGTAAAATAAAATGAACAGACCTGAGCCACCGCTGAATAGAATACCGGGTACATCCCAGGTCAAGGAAAAGCATAGTAAAGATCTTAAAAAGCTGATGTACCACGAGCTACTGGAAATCAGAGATAGGCAAAGCCACCTCTTGGCATCCAAGTGAGTCAAAAAATGCCAAAAGTTTGATAATATTAAGAATGGCGCATAATGAATGTTATTTCTCTGACGCATAGAAAACGTTTGCAGCAATTGCCAGACAAAGGTAAGCGCATACAGGAGTCCTATGAGAAGTTGCTCGCCGAGATTCAACGTCGTAACGATGTGGAGGAAGCTGCTAATCTACTTGGCGAGCTGAACATTGCGTCCAAAGGCAAGATAACGCTTAACAATCTGGAATGGCATGGCCGCAGCATAGCTGATGACAGTTCCCACATGGACGATGTGCTGGACAGCGATGACGAGCAAGAAATCGATCCGTTGCGTATCATAGCCAAAGGCACAATGCATGAACGTCAAGTGAAAGTGCTACCGCCACCAGCCACACTTATTACTGCTGAGGACTTGGCAGACATGGCAACGTTTAGGTCTCCAACTGAATCACCCGACTCTGCGCTGGCCGATCAGAGCATATCTAGTGGGAAAGAGACCAGTGAATCGATTCCCGCGGAAATAATAGAAATTGATGCTGCCACTTTGGCCGCCAAACGTTCACTGGAAACGGATCAGCATTCACTCTATCTCATTGGCAAGACCGAAGTGCAGGCAACCACAATAGAACGTGAAAAGTTTAAACCCTTTCGCACCACAGTTTCCAATGTACATGATCCGGACAAGGAGCGTTTACGCAAGAAAGGTAAATATTGGGAAAACACAGCAGCAACGCCGCCACTGATACAACACAGAGAGATTCAGTTGGTGCCACTAACGGAATCCGCCAATCTGCAAGTCGATTTTATGCAGAAAGTCAAGGTAAATCCTAATACATTAATTATTTTGTCAACAATAATTAAACTTATCATTTACAGGAACTGCGCGTAGAGCAGGCAGAGCAGCGTCTGGCCAGGCAGAACAAATATCGCGATCCTGTGGTGGAATATCTAATTGAAGGCAAACAAAGGGCTGGCGAAGCCAATGAAGTTCATGATCCAGCAATTTCTGAGAAGGTCGCTAGTGGCATTAATTATACAGTTTACGAATGAAGATTTATTTGTTTTAAGTGCTAGCTGCATTAGGTAAAAAGTTATGAAAGGAAGGATTAGAAATCTTTTAAAATCAATTGATTAATTCAAGTCTGCTCAACCTTTACTTTACTTTTTGTTAATCCTTGAACTGTTTGTGAACTGAAGCTCGGCAATAAGCAACAGATGCTCTACGAATTGAATATTATTATTACAACAAAATGGTTATTAACACTGAACTTTGTATATTTGTAAAACGCAGGTTACAACATCTAATTCAATTCTTTAAGTTGAATAGCTTCTAAGGATTAACATATTAAATAGAGTAGAACTGAGTGGCCGTTGATGCTTGCAATTCGATTTGACCCATTTTAAATTGCAGACGCTGCAACCATTTGAGAAGTGTCTCCGATTTATTTGTCTGTAACTCCTCGTAATCTGGCGCATAATCCCTCACATTCTGGAGGCGCACATGCAGCGTGTCCGAGAGCTGTGTTTGCGACGAGAGGACAGTGCTCCACATGGGCAGCAATTTGCCTAGCACAGTGGAGTTGGTCTCCTTAAGAGCTTCCAGCAGACTGAGGAAGTGCAAATTGACCATCTCGGATAGCTTTGAATTGGCACTCTGGCTTTGAAAGTCGACGCTCGATTGGGCATGTGGATCCTTGTTGACCGGCTTGGCATGTGACACCAGCTGGAGAATGCAGGGCGTCACTTTGGTCCAGAATTCAAAGAGCACACCGAGAGTGCTGCCCTCAGCATTGCTATTTGTATTGTGGGCCATCTGCTCCAAGTAAACTGTCCACAGTTGGCAAAGCGTAAAGGCGTGGAACAACGAGGACATGTGCAACACGGAAGTCTTCGATTGCTCGGCAAATCCCGCAAAGATGACCTGAATGTGATCGGCAATGTGACACGATGCCTCCTGCGGCACAGGCTGTGAGTACGTCACTCCCTGATGCTGATAATGCACACTTGCCACCGTCGGTTGACCCTGTCCAGGTGCCACATTTGTAGGAGGTGGCAGTGTTTGTGTCTCCTGGCGACGTTGCATCAACGCCATGTGGGTAAGAGAGCCGAGCAGCAGCCAGGAGAGTAATCTCATGTGACCTACACACTCGGTGAACTCCTTGGGACTGTAAAGAATATTAGTAAAGTGTATCTGTTAGTCGGCTACACTGCTTACCCCTGCTGCAGTGACGAGGGCGCATTGTTGAGCCAGGGTAGATATCTGGAGACGGCCTTGTTATCCCTCGAGTTGCCACGTGACATCTCCAGTGCCAGATACTGAGCCACAGCTCCTTTGAGCACTCCACCCAAAGTGTCCTCACTTAGGCCATTGCTCGACTGTCCGTTCTTGAAATTCTGCAAAGATGTAGTTTACTATTCAATGGATAACTTCCAATTCACCCAACACCTCACCTTGATCTTGCTTAGGGTGTGAAAATCGGCAAGAAAATCAATGACATCATTAATGTATTGCCTCAAACAGTCTGCCGCATTTGTGGTCAGAACGGGAGCCGCATCCGGCAGACCGGGGAGAGCACCAGGTGGCAAAGTTCCGCCTGCATCGAGCAACACAAATCCAATGATCATCAGCAGATTGTGATCGGGTATATTGGACTTGAACTTGAGCGCTTGCACAAATTCAAAGATCATTTGACGGCACAGTAAATTCTTGTCTCGATCCTTGCTAAAAGAGCGGGTGTTGAGCGTGCACAGATCGTAGATGGTCTGGTACTCCAAATTAGTGTGCTGCACGCAATATGCCATGATCTTGGAGTAGGGATCGAGTAAGGTTTTCGGCACACAATTCAAACGTAAGGTGGCAACTATTAAATCCAACATATACTCGGTATTGCTCATGCTGGGCATGATGACGATGACCTGACGCAGCAAGGATTCCATAGCCTGCATGGCTTGTGACCAAACGGCTAGACCGACTCCCGCCTCGGCTGGAACACACTGTAGATACTCGGCCATGTTGCGAAAGATCACGGGCAACTGGTCAAAGGGTAGCGCCTTCTTTGAGGTCAACGATTCGCAGACCATGTAAATGGGACTTGTGGCATTTAAGTCTTGGAAATCCTGCAACGCCTTTGCAATGCTGCGAAAATGATTGTGGCGTATCTTAACTAAAAATCAGAGCAGATGAACAAGTTAATGGTTATTCCTTTGATTGAAGTTGTTTAAATATCATTATCGGATAGAAAGATAAAGTAGTTTTTTAACTAAAAAGAAAAAGTTCTTACAAAATAAAATTGAATAATATACACCATTTTTATTTATCAATCAACTTAAAATGTCTATCGTTCATAAGATAAAATTTAAAGATTGATATTACACCTTGAAAATTCCATATCTAAATAAAATTTAAAACGTGGCGTATCTTAACTAAAAGTCAGAGCATATGAAAAAGCTAATGGTTATTCCATCGATTGAAGTTGCTTAAATATATTTTCGAATAGAAAGATAAAATAGTTTTTTAATTAAAAAAAAAATAGTTCTTACAAAATAAAAATGAATAACATAAAACATTTTTATTTATCAATCAACTTAAAATGTCTATCGTTCATAGGATTAAATTTAAAGAGTGATATTACACCTTAAAGATTCCATATCTAAAAAAAAATTTAAAACGTTTAAGTTGAAAGTTCTGGTCCTTTATATGTTAAAAACATTTTTTACAAACCCCGATAGAACCGAATCATATTCATAAAGATTTAAATAAGATTTTCGGTAGTAAGAGAGTAATTCAAAAGTGCTTAAAAAAGTGTTATTAAAAAAAAATATAGAATATGTGTTATTAAAAAAAACCTTGCCAAAACCAAATTTGCCTATGTTGTTGTAGATGTTGTCTTAGAGCTCACTTGAACAGTTAAATTTCTCAAAGGAAAATATTTGAGTCTGGGGAAACTTACTTTTCATTTGGGTTTGAAAGACTTGCAAAAAGATGCCATTGGGTGCCAGCTGATGGAGCACACACCTTATGAACTGCAGGGCTACAGCCTGGGCGCTGCTGGCCAAAGGAAGACCATTCTCCCCCTGCCAGGCGTGTGTGCCGCTCAAGCAGATGCTGCAATAAGTCAAATAATTAAAAAAGTGTCTTTTTGATAAGGTCAAGAGTAAAATTTACCGGGATGTTATGGTCAGTATCTCAGGCAGGAAGGGTGCTGCCATGGCCGGTTCACGGTGTATAAAGGTGCCCAGTATGACAATCAATATGCCAATCTCCTCATCCGTGTACTCCTCGATGACGGCACCGCAATCCGAGCAGCGCTCCACGATGGTGTAGTCACCAACCCGTCGGGAGCTCTACATAAGAATAGGATTAGATAAATTTGTAGCTGTAGAGATGCTTTACTTACGCCACGCTGTGTGTTTGCCGATGTGTGTGTGGTGTGTCCATTGGGCATCTCGGTTGCCTCATCGCCTTCCTCATCGTGCTCCTCAGCCGGCACGAAAGGAGGCGGTGGCCAGGAACCGGCATAACGGGAACGTATATCTGGTATGGCATTTGTGTCCACATTAAAAGGCGCCAGTTTCTGTCGTGGACGCTTAATGCTGTTGTTGGATATGGCTGATGGACCAGCCAACGGCTGTTGACGCTCCACAGGCGGCTGCTTTAAGTCCTGGCTGACATTCTTGAGTATAGAAGTGTGTAGATCCTGTTGAGTCTGCGGCTGGGATTGGGATTGCGCTTGAGACTGTGTTGTGGTTGTTTGAGCTACAGTTGGAGCATTTGGATTGGGTGGGGATTCGAGGGCAACCTGCTTGATGAGGCGACGTGGCGAATTGTTGCGACTGCTGGCCGTGACATCATCCTTGGTGCTCTCCGACACATCCAAGCTATCCTGCTTGAGATGACTGATGTCCGGCAGATTGAGTCCATCTCGCACACGCTCCACTAACGTGGCGACTGTGTCCTGGGTGCCAATGGGAAGTAGTCGCTCCGGTGTCGGAATCTCCAGTGCGGCAATGCTCTTTGGCGGTGGCAACAATCCCGCGTCCACTTCATCACGTGGATTGGGCATAACGCTCATCTTGGACAGCGGTGAATCTGGCGAGCCATAAGTTTTATCCGTCCTCCTCAGCGATTTGGCTTGTGACTTTTTCTCGCGACGCGCTTCATCAGCTGACGAACTGGATGTTCCCGCGCTGCATTCCACAATAGTCTTGTGGTGTCCAATTGGCTTAGTTGCTCCAGTTGCTCCAATTGCTGTAGCGGCATTGCCACTATTTGTTGAACGACTACCGCTGCCACTGTTGGAGCCGGGCTTACTCGTGCTTGGAGTGGGCACATCCTGCAGTGCTCCGAGTGCCTTTAGATGATTCGTGGCAATCGCTGCAAACATTTTCGATGTCGATGCAGCTGCAATGTCCAGGGACTTATTGCGAACGGTGACCGCTCGATGCACATCAACCGGAGGACTCACAATTGCCGTCTCCGTTGTCTCCGGCCCAACGAGCGGTGTGACAATCATTCTCACTCCTTCCTGCAGACTGTGGCGTGTGTGTGTGGTTACCACGGTGGTGCTAACCGATTCACTTGTGCTGCCCTTGATCTTGGTGGTGTATGTGTCACCAGTTTTGGTCGTGATCATCGATTTGAGTGACTTACTAGATTTCTGCAAAACAACGCTTTAATTGGTGCTAGAAACCTTAACAAGACCTCGACTTCATAAAAAATCATGGAAATTAATCATCGTAAGTTATATTATTTAATAATATTAATTTGATGATTTTCAAAAAATTTCATCAAATATAATTATTATTATAACAATTAATTAATTAAGCAATATTCGGAAATCGGTAAAGTTATGGCAATCTGAAGTTTTTAAAAAGGCGTTAAGAAAAAACGAACAGTGATGGACAAATATTGAATTTTCCAATTTTGATCCAGAATCAAATAACAGTTGCGATGTCGAGTTTTCATGATAGTCAGCTCGATAGATCGTCAAATGATCGAGTCATATCATTTTAAAATCGCTTCCTTATAAGTTAATTTTCACAAATCTATAAAACATTATCTATTCTGAGGATTTAGTTAGTATTACCTCCTCCGTGTATTCCACTGTACGACGAGTGCGCAATGAGTCCATTTTGGTGGGTAGAATATCCTCAAAATTTATGGTGTCATCAAAAGAGCCCTGGGAGAAAAATACAATAATATTTTCAAATGATTTTAAAATTATTTGTCAATTTTTAATGTCAATTAAAAAAGTTTATTATTTTTTAAAATCTAAAATCATAATTTAAAAAAGAAATTACTAATATTAATAAATAGATAAAAAAATAAAATACACATTCGATTGTAGTACTCTTACCGGAGCACTGCTGCCATGAAGTGTACTGTCTGAGAGGTCGCTTTCTGGTATGGCCACCAGCTCGGATTCGGTTTCATCCGCATCCAAGCTGGAATCGTTGTATTTGCGGAAAGCGTGCTGTAACTTTGGAGTAAAGGCGACATTTTGACCCTTGCTCTTTGATGCGGCGCTGGTGCCTTCGGATGGAAACATGGGACTGGCGGGGGGACTGGCATCTTTATCGTCGGGATCTGTACCGAGGGACGGTTGGCTAACGTCACGCGATCTGGCTGCCCCGCCAACACCCTGAATATCCAGAATGGTTGTGGTGGGAAGTCGTCGACATTGATGAAAATGTCCTCGCAGACTGTTCATAATCATGCGAATGGCCGAGATGACATAACCACTCAGCGGTGGTTGGGTATAGGAGTACTTATAGAGCACCACCAGGAGCGTAAAAAGCCAATTCCGACGGGGATATTGTTCCAGATGCCACAATGAATAATTAAAGACAATATTTTGATAGGATTCCCCCGAAGTGTTTGTCGGATTGGGAGCATATAAAATAATTTGCATAACTGAGGGTAATATGAGACCTCCAATCAAATGATTCTGATCCAAGACTTGAGGAAGATTAGCCAAAAATGCATTAAAGACAGCCGATACTCTACAATAAGTGGATAACTTGAAACATTATAATAATCTTTAAGGATATACTTATGATTTACCTTAATGAATCGGGCGTGGTATGGAAGGTCTTGTCGATTTGATTGTGACCCAAAAGCAAGAACAAATGCTTCAATACAATATTCTGGGTTCTTGTTATAGGTTTATCTTCAGATGGGAACGCCTGATCTGTACGGGACATAAACTGCATCAGCATAAAAACCAGCAAATGGATTGTCTCCCGATCGGATTCCTCCAGTTCCGTAATGCGACTAAGCAGCCCAATCAAATTATCATCATTAAGTCCGCCTAGCGAATGTATATGTCCATCTAAATGGGATTTATTACAGATTGTTAGACTTAATAGAATTGATATATGTATTTTAGATGTCGAAGGGAAATAACACCGAATTTATAATTTTTCTTTGTTTTTGTTTTTGGTTTTTTTTTCGTACAGCCACATGCCAATTGCACAAATAGATTGAAATTGATTGATACAGATATATAAGTAAGTATATATATATATATATATATAGATATACATAAATATATATACTGTTGTTTGTGTATGTGTGTGTACGAGTATATATACACAAGTGTTTTTTGAGTTTTTGGAAAATTGATCGAGTTATTTTGGACAGAGAGTTGAAGTTTTTTACGATGATAAGTTCACAATAGATGTTGAGAGAGCATACATACCAGTTCGAAAGGGTACACGTAAAATGATTTTGATTTGTGTGTGGAAAGCAATATATTACATCGATCGGCTAAATACAAAGTTAACACTTAAGACACATTTATTCAAATAGTTACATTAGAAATAACATAATAAATTATACAAATAAAAGATATTTAAACTAAAAGTTTAAAGCAGCTACTTCATGTTGTAACTCCATGAAGAGCCTTCATAGTGTAAAGCTTGAGTTATTGAGAATGTTTGTTAGTATTAGATTATTTAAAATTTTATTTGAAAAATCATTTCTTCAAAAGATTGTACAACCACCCTATTAACATAACTGTTATGTATCATATTAAGAACTAAATTCAAATTAAAATTTTTCATGCAGTGTGCCAAACATTTTCAAGTATAAATAATTATAATTATCTTTATAAAAAAGGAATATCTAAAATAGAATAATTTAAATGACAATTAAAGTTTCAATTGTTTTTGAAGCTCAAGAAAAGTGCCCAATCTGAATTTATCGGAATGGATGATAAAATTGAAAGTTCATAGCAAAAGCTGAGAGTTTGGCCAAGCCAAGTCTTATAATTATATGATTCACCAATTCGGATAAACTTCTTTTTGAAAAAATTAGAGTGGTTTTATATAACAAAATCGTTCAGAATCTTTAGAATAAGTTATTATTCTTAAGATCTCTTAAAAAATCATAGATAAATCGAAATTTTGTGTATGATATAAAACAACATAGACAATTTACAGTTAACACCATTTGGCGATCAATGAGGAGAAGGGACAACAACAGATAACAAAGACAACAGAAGGTTTCATTTAGGTAAAGTGGACACACATGCTCTACCACCTACCTGGATTGGCCGTGGAGCTGCCCGTGGTGCCAGCAGTGTTGGCACCCGGATGTGGAGCGACATCACAAGTGCAGTGCATGGGATAGGCCAGTGCCGAGGGACTTGGACTTGGAGCAGGTACCGCCGGCTGTGGCGGCAAGAGATTTGGGGCTGAGGGATGCTTTTGAAAGTGGGAATGAAAGGATGTGGCAAAGGTATGTCCCGTTGTGGAGCATGATGTTGATATGCCGGCTGTAGAAGTAGCTGCTGTTGTTGTTGCTGTTGTAGTTGCAACAATTGTTGTCACTGTTGCTGGATGTTGCACTGAAGTTGTTGTCGTGAATGTTGTTGTCAACTGATGAAAGGGTTGTTGGCCTGCTTGGGAGCGCAACAATGTCTCCGCCTCCTGCAGCGTGGGCATTGGACTATGATGACTAGGCGGTACGCAATGCACTAAATACTGGTGACTTTGACTATG
The DNA here is from genome assembly GCF_004354385.1 of Drosophila innubila. Lineage (NCBI taxonomy): Eukaryota > Metazoa > Arthropoda > Insecta > Diptera > Drosophilidae > Drosophila > Drosophila innubila. The sequence goes on from NW_022995380.1 coordinate 7,249,755, forward strand.
AGCCGAGGCAAACGTCGCTACTTGTGCACTACTACCAGCTGAATGTGAATATTGATGTGAATGTGGATGTGGATGTGGATGAGGATGTGGATGTGTATGCGTATGTGGATGGTGTGTGTGTGGATGACATTGATGTTGGTGATAGGAGAATGCTGTTGTATGGTGTATGGGACAGGGGGGCAGGACTACTTTCGATCGTGTATGCAATGGATTACTAGATGTAGCTGTACTGGCATTTTGATTGCCACTACTGCTGCCTAGGAACTGACCCAATCCAAAACGCGAGGTCTTCCTCTTAAGTATGGGTGCCGATACTTGACGGCTGTAGATTTTCTCCTTTTCCGGCACTGCAATGTAACAAGAATTTAATTTATAACCTCCAAAATTGTTTTATATAAATATTTATAATTCTACTCGTTATTTAAAAAATAAGTAAAAGGGCATATTTTGTTCGTTTAAATGTTTGTAACAGGGAGAAGGAGACATATCCGACCCAATAAAGTATTTAAATTCTTGATCAGCATCAACAGCCGAGTCGATATAGCCATGTCTGTCTGTCCGTCCGTCTGTCCGTCCATCCGTGTGAGCGCCTAAATCTCAGAGACTATAAGAGATAGACATACCAAATTAGACACGCTGATTTCAATGCCATTAAGGCAGGTCAAGTTAATTTAAATTTTTTACGCGCCCCTTGCAACCACGCAAATCGCGAAAACCATCACAGATAATACGTTTTTAGGGGTAATAGACGTTATCTATTATTATCTATTATCCCACTTAATCGCAGCAAGATCGGACAAGTAGAACAGCAGTAATAGCTAACCAAAGTTATTAAAATTTAAGGCAATACGATTATATAGTAACTACTTTAAAGTACTTTCATACATACTGAAACAAATAACGGTTGTCCTATATTCGGGATCTCGACTATAGCCTTTTTGACTAGTTTTTATTTTTAAATCGCATTTAATATAATACGATACTTACCAAACTTGGAGTCCTGACGTGGCGCCATGCTGGCGGGAGCAGACATGGTCCTCTTGTAGGGCCACTTGGTGCCAAAGGAGGCACTTAAAGTTTTGGCCATGCTGCCGCTTGTATCTGACTGGCTTAAGGCCTCCCGAGCCTTTAGTATCTTGGCTGAAAGTGCCTCGCTGCCATTGTCGGAATTACGCAAATCTCGCAAATACGAAATATCTCCACACTTCTCTAGATTAATTTGCGCCTCCACAAAGAGCGTATCGAAGCGATTTAGAAAGAATTCCCAACCGAGCATTTTGCGATCGGATAAAGAATTGTGGAGCTGATAGACAGACTGCAGGACCACGGGTCGATCAACAATAAATAGATCGAATTGTGACTCCAAGCAGAAGAGCAGTGACCGTATTGCCGTATCATGTATGGTTCCGATATATAAAGTTGCCCGCTGCGCCACATACACATTGATGTCATCCATGCTGGCAATTAGATGACAGAAGGCGGTTGCCAATGCCGTTTGCAGTCCCACCTCGGAACGCAGCGGTGTCGAATCCATAAAACGTGTAATTACGGTTACTCGTTCCACTGCTGTGAAGCGAACCCGCCAATCGACATCGTGGAAGGCTTCCTGCACCACACGCCAAAAAACGTCCGATCCCAGCGGCAACGTGATGCAGTGCAGCAACAACGGCACACACACCTGACAGATGTGCGAGTGCTCCGCATTGCACAGCTCCCAAAGGCTGAAATGGATATTTTAATTTAAGAATTGATTCATGAGAAATGCTGTTCGCACTTAGTAAAATAATATTATTTTAAAATCTTTAAAGACTTATTGAAAATTAAATTCAAATGTGCAATAAAGATTTACTAATTTTAAAATTATATCATTCAATATTTTGTAAAGCTTAATTCCATATTATTATAATGTTTTTGTATTTTAACTTAATTATGGACAGGAATTGCCCACAATAGATACAATTAAAATAATATTTTAATAAAATGGTAAACAAAATTAATATAAATTAATATTAAGGTAATTTAAAGCTAAAATAAATGAGATAAAAAAAATGAGATTGAGTATTTATGTTGTTCTTAAATTTAAATGCTTTTAAAAATTGCTTGTATTAAAAAAAAGGTTTTAATTAAAATAATGTTAAAATATTTTAGAATATTAAAAAAAATCAAATTTTTAAATCAAGACTGCAAACTATATCTATCCATTCACTCACTTTTTGATCAACAAATTCTCCTGGCACCAAATGAAGAAACCACGTTGCTCCCGAGCTGCCTTCGCCAAAGCATCGCCATGTAGAGCCATCGTCTTGAGGCATTGCAGGACATAGTAAAGTATCTCCGGCTTCTTGATTGTGGGTATCTCCTATAGAAATATATGTAATAAATCTATAGCCTACAAATATTACCCAAACATACCGTTAGCAGCTGGTGTATATATTGCAGTGGTTGGGGTAACTGATCGAGTGTAAATTTAAACTTGCCCACCGAAGTGTGCCAGAAATCATCGCTATCTTCTTCCTCCTCATCATCGTCGGATCCACTGCCATTCTCACCGCCGCCAGCTGTGCTGCCATTGGCACCATTTTCACCCATAACAGATGCCTTGGTCACACTGACATTAGCACTGCCTACATCCGCATCGGATAAAGTTATAGAGCGTGCTATGGCCCGATCTGTGGGCAATATGGAGGCCAGATCGAGTTGCTCTGAAACGGTTTCTACCGTCGCCGTCATGATCTGCATTAAATAGCAAAAGAATTTACATTGCGGCGAATCTTTGTTTCTGTTCCCACATTTATAACATCATTACGTCATATTTACACGTTATTTTACATTTGATGTACGGAAGTACAGCTGAGATTACATTCTTTATACTTATTACACATGGAGACAAATGCGATCAATTGCACGCTTCAACTTACACATCCATTATATCATGTTTTTTGTAGAATAATTTACATAAATAATTTACATAAAAACATGTAAAAATTGCATAAAATGGTTAAGTTACGATAATTTGTGCATTAACGGTATTATTGTACATTTCTTATTAGGTTGTAAACTGTTTATTTTTTTTTTTGGTGTGTGTTATTTAATTATTTTGACGGTGCTGGTACACGGAGCATGCTCTTCAACAATGATCACAAATGAAAGTTGTGAAATTAAAATTGATTTACGTGTTAAAATAGTATTAAAAAAAATTAACGTAATATTTACATAACTATGTAAAAAAATATATGGAAAAAGATTCGAAATTTATTTTAAAAATAAAATGTACATGTAAGGTAAGTATAAAATATTAGAAATTTTCATTTACGATCTTTCCGTTTGCGAGTACTTCGTAATTTATATTCACACACATACAAGATACTTTGAGACACGAATAAAAAACAAAAGCTTGAAATCAAAATAATTAACAGATAATTAAAACATCTACAGTCTTAAATCTATTTTTTTAATTCACATTGTTAACCTAATATAATAAAACCTATAAGATCTATTTATTAAAAATGTTGTATAAATGCCTATCAAAGACGTAGCAAAACGAAATTTTTAAATTTTTTCCTGACTTTAATTTTTATTAGTTTACTACATCTGCTAGAATATCAAAACGCTTGCAGATGGAAAATCATTTAAGTGCATAAAGTTCATCTCTGATCAGTTACTGTATATTCCACATACCAAATCTAAGTTTCTTTTTAATCAGACTATTTTTTAAAAGACTTTTGCTCTTCGTCACATTCAAATTTGAAATTTCATTTAAAATGCAAATACTAATAGCAAAACATGTTCAAACACATGTGTGTATATCTGCAAGAGTATTTAAACTTCGGCAATCCGAAGACAACTACTGTATCTTATATTTGATTTAAGCATTTTTGCTATCTAAAATTTGTAATGAATAATTAGACACTTGTATTCATGAAATTTTAAGCTCTATTTGGTAAAAATGTTCAGTTTTGGCTTATTTAAAATGAAAAGAAAATCTAAATGAATGTGTGAAGAATTTTAGTAAGCAAATAGAAAATAGAAAAAACACGCTGTACAATTTATATACACTTAACACGAAGAGTACAATCTTGTTTTATATATAGTAGATAAAAAATATATTAAAATCGAAAAGCTGACAAATAGAAAGAATCGAATACGAATATCGAATTGTTTGAGGGTTTCGATTGCTTAATCAGTCAAATAATACAACTAATATTTAAAAAAAACTGTATCACGTTTTATTGGTTTTATTTTTGGGTTTTTTTTTTTGTTAATGAATGCACAAAGTACCTCGTCTGTGGCGTGAACTTTTCTCAATTCATTATTATCAACTGAATGCCCATTTTCGTTATTCTATAAAAATATATAAAGAAATGAAAAGTTTTGTAGAATTGTTGAAACGTTTCTTTTAATTTTTCAAATATTTTCTGACCGAAATCATAAATTTGAAATTCGAATATGAAATGAACCGAAAGGTAACGCAATTTTCACTTTAACTTAGTATTGTTCTGTTGCTGTAATAAATTATTTGAATATTCATAATAATTATATATATAGTTGAATAATTGGGATGTGTTGTGATTTATTATACCTACTTAAAAGCATAATATATTCGGTTTATTTATTATAATTGTTCTTATTGTGGTAAAGTGTTTATAACTAAAGAAGTTAACATATTTTATAGGGCTTCTAATATTCATTAATTTTTTTATATTTGAAATACATACGGAGCAAACGTGGGGCATATGGACGAGTACACCGCCCACAGAGTGGGGCTCAGGTTGAGGTACGGCCACTGGTACAGGACCTTGTTAAAGAAAACAGTAAGTATACATATATAAGAAGATATAGTTAAGATTAGTAATCACTTGAATCTGGCTGTATGATATGTGTATTAGAACTTTTGCTAGAAATAAAATCAAAATTATTTAAGTGGACAAGTTAACGCATGACATTCAACTAATGGGGCATGCATCCAAGTACATACACATACGTAAATTCCTAAAAAGGTCATTCAAATGTCATTTATCATCGTATTCCCAAATTTCACTGAAAAATATTTCATGCAGTTTTCGAAATTTCATTAATTTTCTATTTCCAATCAAGGGGTACGGGCGTGTGTGTTTTGAGTTTAAAAAAAAATTTCAGGGCGAAAATATAATCGTAAGGAAGAGCGATAACAACTCTCTTATAGTTATATGAAGTAAGTTCGTTTTTGGATGGTGTTTCTCCAAATTATACATTTTTTAGACAAAAATAATACTGATCTATTTCCGCGAGACTATCACGGAAATAGTTTAAATATTAAATGTGTTAAACTGTTATCTGGGATGCTCGAGGACTTAAAACTCTCTTAAACTCAACACACACACAGACGCATCAATGTAATAAAGAATTCGAATTCTAATAGAATAGGTTCTTTTTAAAAATTAAAGATCAACGAAATGTATACAAGGCACGCTGGCTACTGGAAGACGTTGTTGTGTTTTTGGTGGAGATCGCATTTGTGTGTAGAGTTGCGAGTATACCGAACCGAAATATAATTGAACTAAATTGAGCAAATGGGGATAGTTTACTACGAGTACGATCATCTATTTAAAAGCTTTTGATGCTAAATTATGTATATGTATTCTAGAAAGCTAAACAGAGATAGAGGTGAAGTGTCGAGTGTCTGTTTTTGTTACAGAGGTGTACTATGATAGATATGTATGTGGTTAAGTCTTATCTTGTATATTTGGTGTATAAAATATTGAAATTGGAATTGCAACAAAATCTTTTTGTAATTGATTAACAAAATGTTAATAATGTAATGTGAATATTTGTTAATTATTTCAATTTTGTGTGTATTTGAAATTGTTTTGTTTTTGTTTCTTTAACGAATGAAAAATTTGCTTGTTGGTGCATCACCTGCCATTATAATAATTTTTCCATCGTCTGAAAAGAATTGATCTAGCTTAAAGATATCTGATAATGATTGATAGATTGATAAATTTAAGTTTTTTTTTAGTATTTTTGATGAGTAGTTGGCGTTCGTTTGTTATTGTTATTGTATATAGTAGAATATCAAAAGTTTATTCATCGTATTCATCGATTGATCGATAGATATGTCGATAGATCGACAGTGTGTGACAGTGATAGACAGACAGTTGGTACGCGCGAGAAAAGTGCGTGTGCGAGCGAGACAGCGAGCGATCGAGTTTGTTTTTATATAGTAGACGCGTTGAAGATGTTAGAGATAGAGAGAGAGAAAGATATACAGATACAGATATATATTTATGTAGAGAGAGATAGCAAGATAGACATATAAATTAAGCCAAATTAGTTAAAATGGAAAATGTTTAATGTGAATAGCTTGGGGTTTTTTTTTATTACGATCGTAACGATCTAATTAATTTAGCTAAATATATTTCAAGTGTTTTAAGATGGTGTATTATAAGACTCGGCCTTGTTTAATCTGGTTAAGTAGTTCGGAGTTCGGGTCTGATTCTGGAGTCAAGAACTTGGTGTTATATTCAAACTGTTTACAGAGCATAGCAAGTGCAGTTTAAGGTAACTAGTTTCAAAGTTTTGGAATTGAAATGCGCTTTAAAAGTGGCTTTTAGACTAATTTAGTTGTACACAAGATACGTCTTTCAAAGGACGTCATAAATACCATTCATTAGCCCGCATATAGTCCAGGCAATGAAACGTACAGGCTACGTTATCTACAATTTTGGGTGACTTTGATTGTTACGGTTACTTTTACGGTGGATAGTTACGAGTACTTTATTTATAAAGGTGGATTGAGGGATCTCTTGATTATAGAACTTTCGACTTTTCGTCAAATAGTTTACATTCGAATTTGTCTTTATATCAAATCAACTAAGAATGCGAACTCGGACAGGGTTGGGCTTACCTGCAAAACCGCCGAGTGGACCAAGTGGTATTGGTAGTGGTGCCATTGAGAGGGAGACATCGCGATCCCGGGACTTCTCCTTATCCGATTCAGGCGGAGATTTCCGTGACGATTTCTCCTCTTCGATGATGTCCTCAATGGGCACCTTTGAAATTGAAATTCAGTAAAGCCGATTTATTAAATATCGAAAAAAAATATAATTCGCAGCATCATCTTGATGTCAATTTTGGCTGGCTTTGATTTTTAAACCAAAATTGAATTTAACTTATTATGTAAAAAAGCTAGTTATGGATTAAACCAATAGTGTTTGTGACCAGGCTATTAATTTATAAGGATTTCCTTGTAGCATTAGGAATTTAGAGAATTAGCTAAATGTTTAAATAAGTACACTTACATCGGGAGGTCTAACGGGATTCAATGGTGCCATGAACTCAACTAGTTTGGTGGACAACTGATGCCACATGGTGGATGCTTCACAATAAGCACACTCCGCTACCTAGAAAGGGATTTAATATCATAATAGTGCGATTTTTTTTTTTTTTTTTTTTTTTGATGAATGGTTTTTAAGATTATCAATCTCAGCTCACCTTGAGAGCACAGACATGACTACTTAGACCCACTCGGGCGGCAGTCACCATGCATTTGATGAGACGTGACACATTTTCGCAGACGCTCGTGTGGATGCCCATGTGCTGCTCCACATCCTGCAGTTCCATTTGCTTGAGCAGAATGTCCAGCATGAGAATGCAACAGGTGAGATTGTGCTCAGCATCGGTTGAGAATTCCGTGTGTCGATTTGTAGGTGCCTCATCATCCGATATGGCCGAGGTATTGCCTGAATCGTCCTCCACGACAGGGGCTGCCGGATGATATAGAACTAGCATTAGATTTGCTTCATTAAAATAAGCTGTTTTCTACTCACAAATGGAGCTGCGTCTAGGTGGATTGGCCATGTCAGCCTTGCTCTCTTTGCATGGTGTCTTTGGTGCCTTGGCCTGCAGCGGATCCTTTGCCTGCGGATCCTTCTCTTTTTCTCGCATCAATTCGTGCTGTATGCCATACTTCATGATGCGAACTCCATCCCCAAACATGGCAAAGAGCTGGACCAGTGGTATAAGTATCTCAAGTTTGGTGAGTATCTGGAGCCAGTGCAGCGCCTGTTGTTGCACCTTGGCCGTTGTCTTCTCAAATCTTATGGCCACAAAATTGTACATGGTCTTTGCATCGAATCCGAGTGGAGACATTTCTGGATCTAATATTTTGCTAAGAACAATCTTAAGCTCGTTTAGTTCCTTTTCGGCCACATCATTGGTAATGGCTTCCATCCAGTGTGGCATAACATAGTCCCAGATCTCCGAGGTGATCACCTCGTAGGGCACCAAGCAAATCAGACGCTGAAGCCCCTCCTTAAGGTGACTGGTGCGTGATGCAAGCGTCTCCCAGTGGCCACCTACACGTCCGTATTCCGGTGGATGCGGAAGCAGACAGGAGATGAACACGTTATAATGGATACGACAAATCTCCTTTAACCAGTTGCAAACATGATCCACTTTTAACTTCTCAATGGCGCTCTCAATTTGACCAGCAGCTTTGTATATTTAACACAATTAAAATTATTTTAAGAAGTGGGAAGAAGTGTAGAGAATATTATGTATATTAAAAATTAACGCTACACGTAAGTTTGCAAAAATCTAAACGAGCTCTTATTCCAAATTAAGAGCATCTAGCTCTTATAGTTTAAATCGGTGTTATATATCACCGTTTGTACACTATATCAATGGGCGAAAAGTTTAATTAAAATTTTATAATTTTTGTTCACTTACCATCGTAAGAATAAGCTGTGACATGAAACCAGTGAAAGAGCATGCTAAGAATCCTGCCCAGAACCTCGACTGGAGTATCTGCAGTGGGAGTGCAGCGACCCACAAGCAACCAGATGCCATATCGCCCCAGCATTTGTCGTTCCTCGAGTGAAATATTATCAGGGGTTAAGACATATCCATTTTTTTTGGCCTCCGATGATGACTCCTTGCCTGGCTCAAAGTTCAATGGTTTGGCCTCACGCAACAAACTGACCACTGACTCGACCATATGCATTTGCATCTCTGGATCCATTTGCCAGGCCGGCTGTAGGCTACGATGTACAACATGATCACCACCACGGCGAGAGTTATGACGATTGCTATGACATTGAGAGCAGTATCGAATAGGATGGTTGCCATTATAGCTGGCACATTCCGTGGAGAAACATATGGAGAAAGCGGACTTCTCATTGGAGCGACAATTTTTGTTCTCACACACCATTGACACCTGCTGCATGGGATGAAGTATATCGCCAAATTCGAGATTTGCATGTTCCCGATGTATTTCATTGGCGCACTCAATGCATAGATACAAAGGCGGAGGACAGTCCGGTGCATAGGTGATGCTGATGCTATGATCATAGCATACCTTGGCTGCCTCAGCATTTCCAGCATTGGGGCAATGTTCACGCTGACAGGTGAAGGGGACCAAGTCGTCTGTAGGATAAGTATTGGGACAAGGCTCATTAGGATAAATAAATTAAAATAGTGTAAATAATAAAATAGTGTAAATAATGCAGGGAAACTTAATGAACAAATTGTAATCAATTAGTTGTATAAATAAAGATTATAATTAAAAAATTTATTGCTTATATATATAGTTTCTCAATAAAAAATAATAACAAATAATAACTAAATAATTGTTAAAATTAAGATGAACATTAAAATATTTATTGCTTTGTTTCTCTTAGAGAAATAATTTTTCTTAACAGATCTTCATATATACTTACTGGTAAGCTTAGAAAGAAGAACCTTGCGATCGAAAAGATTAGGATCAAAGGCTGGCCAATAGTAAAAGAGCAGCTTGGCAGCCGAAGAACGGGAAACAGCTGTCCCATAGGCCACGACACAGAGTATATCCTTGACCACGTTATGCTTCAGCGTCATCAGGCATTCCAATAGCTGACAGTGATGTGCTGAAAGTATGCATCGGCTTAGATGTGGATATCTATAGTCTATATAGAAGTTGACATACCTGGATTTTTAGAGTACTGCAGGACCATCATGATGACTGAGGAGACCGATTGGCAGGCTTGGCATTCCTGCTCATCGGAACTGCGACGTGCTAGCAAATGTTATACAATACAATAAAAACAGGCAATATGAAAGTTATATTTTAACATACTTATAGTAAATGGCAAGACATAATAGCACAGAGCATTGACAATATCTTGATGCAGGGCTGGCGGCAGAACAGAAATGGTAGAGCTAACTAGATAGGGTAGATTGTCAATAAGATCCTTATCGAGAAATGGTAATATGCAGCTTAGACATTGAAGTAGAGCTTTGCCAAAGACTGAAAGTAAGAAAAATTAATTATTTTATTGTTCATTAGCATTAGCATTAGCATTAGCATTAGCATTAGCATTAGCATTAGCATTAGCATTAGCATTAGCATTAGCATTAGCATTAGCATTAGCATTAGCATTAGCATTAGCATTAGCATTAGCATTAGCATTAGCGTTAGCAATAGCATTAGCATTAGCATTAGCATTAGCATTAGCATTAGCGTTAGCGTTAGCATTAGCGTGGCATTAGCATTAGCATTGGCATTAGCGCATTAGCATTGGCATTAGCATTGGCATTAGCGTTAGCATTAGCGTTAGCATTGGCATTGCGTTAGCATTAGCGTCGTTGGCATTGCATTAGCGTTAGCATTGGCATTGGCATTAGCATGGCGTTGCATTGGCGTTGGCGTTAGCGTTGGCATTGCGTTAGCGTGGCATTGCGTGGCATTAGCGTTAGCGTTAGCATTAGCGTTAGCATTATTAGCGTTGCGTTGGCATTAGCGTTAGCACGTGGCATTAGCGTTAGCGTTAGCGTTAGCGTTAGCGTGGCATTAGCATTGGCATTAGCGTTAGCGTTGCGTGGCGTTGGCGTTAGCGTTAGCATTAGCGTGGCGTTAGCATTAGCATTAGCGTTGGCGTTGCGTTGGCGTTAGCGTTAGCGTGCATTGGCGTTAGCGTCATTAGCGTTAGCGATTAGCGTTAGCGTTAGCATTAGCGTTGGCATTGGCATTGGCATTAGCATTAGCATTAGCGTGGCATTAGCATTAGCATTAGCATTAGCATTAGCATTAGCATTAGCATTAGCATTAGCATTAGCATTAGCATTAGCATTAGCATTAGCATTAGCATTAGCATTAGCATTAGCATTAGCATTAGCATTAGCATTAGCATTAGCATTAGCATTAGCATTAGCATTAGCATTAGCATTAGCATTATACTTACCGATTTGCCCATATTGTATGCAAGGTGCCACATCAATGAGCATAGTAAGAGCATTATAAAGATTTCCATATTCGAGATTTGGATAGGCAGACATGCGTGTAGGATCTTCGAGAGGATCGCGTATAAGATCGTGTGGAGAGGTACGCACATCTTTAAGAACAGCTGTAAATATTTCAATAAGTAAATCATTTGAGCAATTTCTTTAATGTATCTCTAGCTGATACTTACTTAATAGAGTTTGAGAAAAGTATTTGATATTGTTAGCAATATCGACGCCAGAGGGCGCAGGTAAGACATTGTGCAATAAGCGTACATGGTATTCATGAAGGGCTCTTAGTTTTGCCTGAACTATAAATGGAAAAAAGTAAAGAAATCAGAACATGTTAGTTTGAGACTTTTGTGGCATACTTACAGGCGGCAGCGCGAGTGCCCATGTTGATGAGTTGCACCTTGAAGCTGCCAGTCATTATATCAGACAAATCCTTCGCATTGCCGAAACTGCTGCCGAGGGACTTCGCATTCTATAAATAAATAAATATTATAAAATTAAATTATATAATATTTGTAGCTTTAAACATTTCTCTGCATTATGTAATCTGGGACAGCCTATGGTTGATGCTGATACTGCAAAATGTTAAAAAGTACAAAAAATTTCATAAAAAACGGCGTTATTTCATATTTCTGGCTTAGCTAAGAGTACTTGGTTTTGGTTATTCATAAATTTACCTCGAAATTTGTTAGTTTTTTCAATAAATTTGCAATTTTATACAAATTTTACAGCGCACCTTGACCACAAAGAAAAATCTCTATAACTAAATTGAGCTCCGCGTGTGGTGTGTATCTGTGTAAGAATTTCGCTGTTGGAAAATCTGTTGTATGCCACACAATCCGCATGTGTTACTCCTGATTCAACAAAAGTGTTTTAACTTTAAATAAGATCTGTAAAATTTGCACCACACTTAAGAGTTGTATTTTATTTATTATAATTTGTATTATTAATAATTTTTGTAGAGTTTTTATTGGAGTGAGGGATGACCCACTTTTCTAACTGCTGATTAATACTCACCCCTAATGCGGTCCAGAAAACAAAACCAGCTGCAATTGGGACATGCGCATATCCAATGTTTTCTATCGTATTTTCGAGGTTCACGCGATTTTCCGCTTTCCTCCGTCAACAAGTGTTTGTTTTGGTCGGCTCGGAAGGTAAATATTTATATACGTTATCAGCTGGTTTCGATTGGAGTCTGCGCATTTTGTGCCCATTTTTGTAAACATTTTCCAGCTGTTTCTCAGCAAACTCCACAGGTTTTTTTTTTCAGAGAGTTTAAAGTACTCGAAGTTGTAGGTGGTTGTAAACATACCGTAAAATGGTTGTACTTTGTTATATTTTAATGGAAGCTAGACCAAAGAATTATAATAGACTAGCAAGCTAACTGATAATAAATAACTATTAAAACTATATATTGAACACAATTAAAATGTACACGCTGCAGTTTTTTGGTAAATATTTATGTTTCTATCTGGAACTGAAGATAATAATTATTTTTTTAAATTGAAAAAATTGCTTTTTGAAATTTTCACAATAATTTAGAAATGAACGATTTTTATTGATATATATACTTACAAAATAATAATAATTATCTCGGTCAATAATCATTACGAATGAGCATTTTTTAAATTGAAAAAATTGATTTTGAAATGTTCACAATAATTTAGAAATGAACGATTTTTATTGATATATATACTTACAAAATAATAATGATTATCTCGGTTAATAATCATTACGAATAAACAAAACAATAAAACAATAAAAAACATAAAATAAAAATTATTTGTTCTGTTTAATTTTTTGCTCAAAATAAAACTTTAGTTGGAATTTCGCAAATGACTTATTTAATTAAATGTTTAATGCACCAGAAAATTAAACATCAAATGAAACTCTTTAAGTTATACTAGAATTTAGTACAGTTATATAGTTTCAACTCAAGGTTATGTTTGGTTTCAAATTTACATGGTGCTTAACAATAAAATGTATTCTACAATTAAATCGTGAATTTAGCCCAAAGGGAATTTCGTTTTAGGGCTTCACTGAAAAGTGAAAACTTTCTGCACATACATAATTTAAGGGTTGTGCTCGGACTTTTGTCTGGCTTAGACGGCACCTTTTAACCTGGCCAAAAAACAATGGGGAGAAATCTAAACCAAAAGGCACTTTAACACGAGATTTAACTGAACTATGTGAACTGTGCTCGAGGCAAGCTGGAATCGGTTTACAAGCTGTCGACAGAGTGGTAGGGTATTCGATATACCTGCTAGTACACGTGGAGAAGAAATAAATATTAGTACTAACTTGGTAAATGCTTTATTCAACATTCGGGATTTGATTTAAAGCTGAACTGCAGGTGAACTAGTGTGCAAGTGTTACGTCATTGTATGTGTTTATGTGTGTAAGAATATATTGTATAGATTGCGCGTATAAATACACTGATATCTTCAATTAAACATGTAGGCAGTGGCAGAAGGGCAGAAGGCTGGCAGGCTTTTATAAATTGAATAACATCAACTAAATTTTTCCAGGTTTCCAGATAGATTGCGTCCTAATATTTCAACCTAATTTTGAACGGTTTCGTCAAGCGATGGATCGACAATCTCGTCGGAGATTGTAAGAACTTGAACTTCCTCAAGTATTTGGGGTATGCAGTTTCCCGGCTGAAGGTCACCCAACTTTTGTGGCACTACTGTTTTTGTTGCTGATGCCTTGAGATCGTGACGCGATGTTGCCGGTGTGACTGTGGATGCATCTTCCACCTTAATCGGATCAGTTTGTTGCTCCTGCTGTACCTGCTGCATTCCATGACTATCCACCGATTGTTCCGTTGCCGTTGCCGCTGGCTCCTGTTCAGATTCCGCACCCTGACGATTGGCTGCCTTTTGGCGATGGAAAAGCACCTTCCAATAGCTCGATATAGAGGTCTTCAATGTGGGCTTAGCATTTGGCACTGGTCTTTCGACTGCCACCTCCACGGCTGTTGGTGAACTGGATGTGGACTCACCGGGCTCTGTAATGGTCAAATCACCTAAATTCCCTATGAGATGAGAATTGAGATCAAAGTTCTCACAAAATTTGTAATTACCTGTCTTGGATGTGCCCTTTAAGCGTGTCAAGAAACGACTTATGCTGCCGGGCTTGGCTGGATCCTTGTTAGCCTCCTCCTCTGTAACCTCGCCGGCTTCTGCGTTGATGTCTTGACTGGAATTTGACTTTTTGCCTAACTTGAAAAAACGTTTCAGCGAATTGGATTTATGTCCGGTTGTATTCTGATCTGTGGGTGTCTGGTTCTCGGGTTCGGCGAGCGGTACATCTTGAAGGTTGGACATTGTGCAACCACTTGAATTTTTCAAAATTTTTATTTATTTACTGCTCATTGACGTACGAAATAAAAATGAGCCTGGTTCAATCGTTTTCTGTTTGGCATTACCTTAACAAAGTCTTTAAAGTCATAGCCTACTGTGTTTCAGTTTCTGCTGTTGGCATTTGAAAATTTATATGTCTGGCCAATGCCAATTGGCAGCAGCTCTTTCGACCCGGTCAACATGTGTTAACAACGACATCGAAACTGGTTTCAATTGATACGATTTTCAGTGTTTTTTTTTTCTGTTTGCTTTTGCAGGACACAATGCCGGCCGATACCAATATCAATTCATTCAATACCTCTTGTTATACAGTTTTTAGCCATTGTTCCAAATGTTCTCAGTTCATGTTGCCTCCACATCCGACCACCTTACCTCCACAACAGTCACCGTTTTCCGAGCACAGAATGGTCAGTGCCACCAACAAAGTCAGTTTCGTGCCTCTTTCAATATCAATTGAAGAAGTGGCGATTCCTGCTGTCGACACTGTTTCTCTGCCCCTCTTCCTGCTTCTCTCTTTGTTCCTGAGTTCGGCCTCTGGCTCCCATCGATTGTTATTAACGTTGTTGTACAAGTATTGTATGTACATTAAATTATGTAGTTACGAGCATTTTGTTTCCCAGGAGATACTCAGAACAATGGAACGTCCAGTCAAAAGCTTTTAACAATTATTTGCTCCTATCAAAAAAGGTGTTGAAATTTCCACAGTTTTTGAATTGCTCTTGTTAAAGAGGTATTTAGGGCACGCGAAATTTTTATTGTCTGGTTTAACTAATTTGTTGTATAATAAACTATATTTATTTATTGCCAAGAGAAGGTATTCGACATTTAAATTTAATAGCTACCAAGCGCTCAATTAAAAAGATAGGTTTGAGATAAAATATAACAAAAAATCTATTTTCTGCTACCGAGATCAGGAACTCTCTGTAGACTGTAAAGAAAATATACATGTTCCTTTTAAATTGACAATTTTATCAGTTATAAATTCGTGATTAGCAACGTTCTTTTTTTGATACATTTATTATTATTATGAGCACGATACGTGCTACTTAAAGCATTTTCAGTGCATTTCAAGAATTACCAGAACAGGTAAGTTACAGATCTTTCACGTGGCAGGGTTCGAACCTAGTTAGCAACAGTCAGTCTAACAACTGAGCCACGAGACCTCACAGCAACTTTTCTATCAATTAATATCTTATTTATGATTGGTTAAAGTTGCGTTGCTTACTTTCAGGCTGAACTCTTAAAACTCGTTGGAACCGTATTAATTGAAGATTTTCATGTTGTATACTCTCATATGCATAGTATGGAGAACATCAAAATATATTATAGCAACAGTTTTTTTTAAATGGAGCTTACTATTCCGTGACTATATTTCGTCAAGTGGATAGAGAATGATCTGATATATTTTAAAATTGTCACACACTTTTTTCACTTTTTTACATTTGTGTAACCGAAAGCCAATCAAAAACATATGAGATTTTGGTTGGTTTTCGGTTGCTTTGTAGTTCTGGAACACCGCTAATTAATTGGAAAACTCTGGATATGTAATTTATAAATAATTATTAATAATTATTATTATATAATTATGATAATAATTTTAAAAATTAAAAGGTGCGTTACATGTTGTTAGTGGTACATAAAAATTTTTTTTTGGAAAAACATAAATTTGAAGCTCATGAAAATTGCAATTCAATTTAAAGTTGGGTGTCAAAACGAAAATGGAACTGGTCGTAAACCAAAAGGCATAAGGCGACATCAATAAATCATCAGGAAACAAGGAAACAGAACCAGAAGGATTAATGCAATCCCTTTACGAGGGAGCAGCTGCTGGCAACTTAACGAGTTTTTCTCCCACTCCAATGGAAAGTGTGAAAATGTCAACGGCAATATGAGCTCGAAGCTCAAATTGGAGTTGGAGTTGGAGCTGGTGTTGCATGTGGTATGTGGCAGGATCTAAGGAAATGGAGTGGAGTGTGGATGGAATGGAGCTGCAATATAATGCCAAACGGAAATTGTTGTTTGTGGCATAGCGGCAAATTCATTGCCAACACATTTGTAAATACCAAACGCGCCATAACAACAGCAGCAACAGCAACAACGGCAACGACAGCAACCACATCAACAACAGCCCCTGGGTTTACGCAACAACAAAGGGCAGAAAAAGCAACAGCAGCAAGTGAAAACAATGGCAGCAGAAGCTGCAGCAGCAAGTGCAGCAACAGACCGCAAAATGTGTTGCATGCCCCCTGGCGCTGGCGAGTTGAGTCGAAGTCGAAGCTGGAGATGGAGCTGTTGCTGGAGCTGGAGATGGAGTTGCCTGGCTCAGACAATACTCACAGACAAAGCCAGCAAGTGTATTCATTCATTGGCAATAACAATCAAACTGCTGCTGGCATTTGGCTGCTGTTGCCACTGAAGCAAGTCCTGCCCCCAACCCCTCCTTCACCCGCTGTTGCAAGTTCTTGTTGCGCATTTGCAATGCCATTCAACTTGTTTGTGACGCCGACAACAACAAGAAAACTCAATCATAATCATGTAATGTTGTTGACTTTAATATCTGGCTCTGTCCGTTTGATATAATTGTAGTATCTAGATATTGAAATAGCGCTCTATAGAAAGTGGTTGATAAGGAAATTTCCACATGTGGGAAAAGTAAACTTTAACCAGCCAAAGACTTTCATAAAGGTCATAAATTGTGTAAGTACGTGTTATATTTTCAACTAGTTCGATTTGGCACTACTTTACTTGAAGATTTCAAATATTTGTTTGCTCACTCTTATTACCCTAGCGATAAAGAGTTCAATCGCTTTGGTTTATCGGCTTCAACAACGAGAGCGGGTCCCAACAATAAATATACGGGTATCTTAGCGTTCGACTGAATTTTAAATAAATATTTTATTTGAAACGATAATAATTTTACTGTCTTTGTGTTTATTTCTGGATTTTATTATTTCACACTTTTACTTTTCGAATGATTATGAAGTCGTTATGTGACGGTATTTTTCAATAAAACAAATAAATTCAATGACCCTTTCAGTAAGAAATTTTTATGAGTTATGATAAGAAACTATACAAACCAAGGCTGCTTGGGCTTACCCTTTAATTTAATTTAATTTTTTTTTCGTTATTTCGATACTTTCTACATGTATATCGATGTGTAATTTAGCTTGGTTTTAAAACTGTGAAAAATTTGTAATGACACTATCTCTAATGAGAAGATAAAACTCTTTTT
Source organism: Drosophila innubila (assembly GCF_004354385.1). Lineage (NCBI taxonomy): Eukaryota > Metazoa > Arthropoda > Insecta > Diptera > Drosophilidae > Drosophila > Drosophila innubila. The sequence continues at coordinate 7,267,596 of NW_022995380.1, forward strand.
ATAAAATAATTCTAAAAATGTTAAAATCTTACAATATTATTGAACATAACTATTCATCGATCCTTCTCCAAAATTTAAAAGATTCTTAAAGGGTATGCCACAGTCATGCTTTTCCTAGTAACACATTCCCTTTTGGTAATTTTGCAAGTTGTTCTGCTTATAATACAAACTGTCGACGCTTTTAGTTAATCAATTACTTAAGCGCGCAATAAATTTAACCGTTGGTGGCGCCACCAAAGCTGTTGATATCGATATCGGCTGATGGCATCGAAAGGAGTCAAAGCGACAGCGGTAAACAGAATGTCAACAGTTTAATAAATAAAATCAGTCAGCACCACAACAGGCCGCATACTCCAGACTCCAGACAGCCAACTGCAATTAAAAGGAAGCCACAAAACACGATGCGCGAGTTGCAAGTGCTGCAAGATCAGTCAGATTCAGAATTGGATTCGGAATTGGAGTTGAAGTCACTCACTCGATCACCAGAGTTGAGACTGTGTGTGTGTGTCGTGCTTCAAGGTTGCTGACAACACACATGTGCAGGCAAGTATCAAGAATCTGTGGCAACATCGTGTGCGAGTTGCAGGATTGTCGCTGAATGTTGTGAACAGCAACAGAATCAAAATCAGAATCGCAATCATAATAAGAAACATTGTTGACGTTTTCATATTTAAGTTGGCTTCGTAAAATTATGATCGATTTATTATGCGACGACGTGGCGAGCTGGCAGCAACATGCCTCACAGCAACATGGCCAAAGTCTCTGTGCCCAGCCAACTTCCTTCTGGGCCAGCAGAATATGTGCGACATTGATTTTCGCAAAGTAATGAGGCAGCTCATTAATCATTATTTCGTTGAGTCTGTGCAAAAATGCATCGACTGGGGGATTATGTTGCTGCCGTCGCCACAGCAACAACAGCAACATTAGCAACAACAGGCACAACAACAACTGACGGAATGCTGGCAACATGTTGCGCTTGCTGCTGACTGGCGTGGACAGCTGCAGCAGCAACAGCAGCCCAGGTCTCCTCCTCCTCTTCCCCCTCTACTCTCCAGCCTCCTTCTACTATTCTTTTTCCTTTGCCCCCTTTGGTACCGCACACTTCTTGTTCTTTGCGCACACTGCTTGATTTTGTTAACCTTTTGACCATTTGAAGTTATTTTTGTATGCTTTACTGCCAATTTGGTGGTCATTGGCCATTCACTTGACTTGCGCCTGTTGCTTGTTCAACTGTCGGCTGTCCATGTCCGTTGTCTGCTGCTAGGCAGTTGCCAGTTGCCAGTTGCCCGCTGCCTGTTGCAAGTCGCAGGTTGTCCGTTGCCTGTTGCTGCGGTTGCTCTTTTGGCACACAACGCACCATGTCTGACAGTTTGGCCGATTGCCTGGCCTCTACCACTGCCTCCACCTCGGTCTTTGCCGTCGTCTTTGTCTCTGCCTTTGACTCTGAGTCTGTCGTGCGTCGACGTTGCGGTCGCGGTCATCTCCTGACTTGTGGCACACACATGTCTCAAATTGTGGCGGTTTGGTGGAGCTCTCAATACTCTACAGCTTTAAAAGCTATGATATGATTAAAGACTGCAACTTAAATATTTTTGGGGCATTGCAGTTACTCAAATGTTTCTTTTTTAACAACTATATTATTTAATATATTTTTATGCTTTCATTTTTTATACTTTTAGATGTTTAATTTGTTTTTTTTTTAATCATTGCAGCTTTAAATTGTCATTTAATTTAAGTTTAACTTAAGTCAACTGTTCTTAATTGACACTTAATAAATAAATGAATTATTCCATAAAAATATTTAAATGCTATTGATTTTATATACTCAACATTTATTTGATATTTTTTTTTATATTTAATTTTTACGACACCTTTTGTTACTGCCTTTTTTATATTTTATAACTGAGCTTTAAGTTTTCGCCATTATTTTTTGGGATTTACCTGTGAGATATTTTTGTCTCGTTTGGCGTGTGTGTACACTGTACAGGTCGACAACAGGTGATGGTGTTACCTGCACTTGTCTCGCACAGCTAGGCCAACTTGTAAGCTTGTTGTTGTTTTTGGTATGTTGTTGTTTTGGGGCCATTAGCCTTCGCTGTGAGACAGTAACAACAACAACAACACACACACACACACACACGCACAACACATACACAGTGCTTGTACATTTTTCAAAAATCGCAATTCTAACAAAATTTCTTCATTTGTTGGCTGAACTTGTTGCTTGTTTGCAGTTGTTGGCAATTATTTATAGTTTCTGATGTATTCAATTTATTATGCAGATGTAGAAAGTTGCTAAATGCTTGATGTATGACTCTAACATATTGAATGTAATAATTTTTGCATAATTTAGCTAACGACTTGACGGAAATGCATTAACTGGAGGAAAGTCCCCAGGCATCAATTTGAATTTCATTTCTGTTTGAATAGTCGAAATAATTCTATAATTGGCTATGTTATATGCAAGAATTTTGGACAGCGGAGTATGCAGTGAATCTTTCAATTAAGAAGCAATAAATAGATGCATCCGGTAAATTGATTCAATAATAAATTCTTATCTCTTCTCATTTTCTCGATTATGTGTTGAAAATAGTTCATCTATTTATTAAATGTTCAACTGAAATAATTTTTTTTCGCGGCTTAATTTATGAATTTAAATGAATTCTGAATATAATAATTATAATTTATATTATTAACAATTCTCAACTTTTTAAAAAAATTAATAAAAAAGTTGTTGACTTTTATTTTAGATCGTTTTGCTAATGCTCGAGTTAGTATAAACAACTACTGTTTTTTTATCGCATCTTAAGCTATTATATTAGCAATCTTCTCACGATAAAGCAAATGAGCTGCCAATTGTTGATTTATGCACAATTTGTCTGCTAAAATCCTAGATCTAAGAAGTTACCACTAAGTACTATCGTTATCCGTTTAAAGTTCATCACACTTCAATGGGTAATTAATTACGGCAACTGCACAAAAACAACAACAATAATTCAGCTGCGATCCATGCTGGCAGTAATTAAAAATAAATAACTAACTGAGACAACTTAATTTTGAAGGTTGTTTTGGCCAACAACAACTTGCAGACAATCCGCCGATCAACATGCAACAGGCATTAAAGTTTAAAGGCCAGTAATAGACAATAAAAAAAAACAGCAATTGAAAAACAGCAGCAGCAAAAAGATTTTCTAATTTATTAATATGTTTAAAATAGGTTGGCGGGCTGAACAAAAAAAAAAAAAAAAACCAAAAAAAATTGGTTAGGCAGAAATCTATTAAGCAAACAAGCGGCGCTGACAGGTAACATAGATCGCCAGGCTAGCTGAGGCTATTAGAAAGCGATTAGATAGCGATACAGATACCAGATACACAGATACTGAGATACAGATACATAGATACTACTTGCTACTGCGAGGCATATACATATGTAACCCACGAGCTAAGACAATGTCTGGACAGGACAGGACAGGACAGGCCAAAACAATGGCAGCTAAACATGGCAAGTTAACAGTTTAATTTTGCAGTGCCACAGAGACAACAACAACAACAACAACAACAACAACAACTACAAGAAAAAAATGCCGCTACATGCAACATTTAGCTATACGATCCGTACGATATGCGGATGTTTGCTCTGCATCCGAAAGATACTCGCACATACGTAACGTTTTGGAGGCATTTGAGAAAAACCGCGTTCAATCTCAGGACGAAACAAAAGCAAAGCGAAGAAAAACAAAAAATAATGCTTGCCACAAAGCAAAAAAACGCAACTGCAGTTATCGCTCATTATGGATCTTGATCAATGTTCGGTTGGTGGCCACGCACAGGAGTCAAAGGCGCAGAACAAAGCCAGCAAGTGTTGCCACAAACGTGCTGCCGCAAAAAGCCTACAATCAATGGCCGAAACGACCGCAACGGTGGCCAACAATGAAAGCTGACCAAAACCAAGCTAAGCTTCCGCCAAGCATCCGTTTTTGGTCCAATTGGCAACAAAGGCCGGCACACAAAATTAGCCAATTGATGCATTAATAGGCTAGGACGCACTTTTCGGAGCGCTACAATAAATAACGACCAATCTGGTTAGCTGATTAAAATATATGCACCAAATCCCCATTGCTAGTTAAAGCAAATTGAAGTTCCTATATAATGTAGTCAACAATTTGGCTTCGATTTTTTGTAAATCCCATTTTAAAAATTCGGCTGATAGAAAAAACGAAGGAGGAACCTTATTTAAATTTTTCAACTTTATTAAAGAGGTAGAAGGCTTAACATAGTTACATTCAAGTTTTTCAAATCCCTTAATAATAAAAGCCGTGTATAGGTAAATATGATCATACAAAAATGTTTATATTATAAATACATTTTATACATATTTTAAACTAAATAGCCCTATTCTTAGACAGGATTAAAAACTTAAGACTCAAAAACTGTTGGTTCATTTTGTATTCTGGTTTGTTTCAGAGCTAATATATTTTTTAATCAAACAATTAATAACAATTTAATATATAATAATTTTAAAAATCTAGTCCGCAAACATTTCCTGGTACTTTTGCTAAGTTCAATAAATAATAAAATATTAAATTAACTTTACCTGGCTGTTGGTGCGAGTCAAAATGAAGAAAAAAGTATATTTATTTTTGAAAAATTTGAGTATGGTTGACTTTTGGTTACTCTGTAATAAGATTCTTATATTCGCCATGGGTCAAATCGTCTCTCCTTTTGACTCTGTTCGGGAATATAGTGGCGGTAAAGTTTCCTTCCTCTTGTTGCATACACTTTCACATAGCTATTATACTCTCTTTTTAAAATATTCACTGGGTACAGTGTGTAAAAAGGCGTCACAGTTGCGGTTAAGGCGGCATTATAACTAAGACTACAACAAAAACGTAAAACATTATGAAAAAGGTTAAAAAACTATAACCGCAAAGAGCTTTCTGTATTTTCTGCAGTTTTTGTATCTGAATGCATCGATTTTCATGATAATAAACGCTTTGTTTTTGCCCTTGCTTCGGTAAAAATGACATTGAAATTAAAGGTTTGCTTACTTTTTTGGTTTGTGAAATGAAATTGTTGCCATGTTGCGGTCCAAAAGCTATGCAGGTCGAGATCTTGAAAGTTGTATGATTTTGGCATTGAATCTGCAATGTAGTCAGTGAAGGATTGGCTAAAGATATGTGTTAAATATCAGCTGGATTAGTCTATAGACAAGTATTCATATGGCAAATCTTCTAAGTAGTTTTCTATGTCAAATGCGCACATTTCCCAGCCGATTTGGTGGCATTACAGGTAAATCCCATATGCATATGCATACGCACAACTTGCCAGCTGTCAAATGGAACAATAATAATTTCTAAATGAAAAAAAAAAAAACTGGCTGTCTGTGCAATAAGCCAAAACGCAAGAACTCGCCATCAACTTGGTCAAAAAGCCAAAATGTATGGAAAATATTTTCGAATTTACCGTTAGTGGGTTATAACCCATCAATTATATTGTAATGATGTCTGTAGCTGCTGCTGTTGCTGTTGCATCTTTAGAAATCATGGCTAGAACAACAACAACAACAACAAGGAGGCAACATGCTCATTATCAACGTCATCATTGGCGTGGCTTTTGGAGCTGAAGTCGCATTAGAGAATGCCAGCCCATTCAATAAATGGACAGCAGTCCAAAAGGAAAACTACTCGTACTTATTGCTGATGCTCATCGGATGCCGTTTAACGCAGCTTCTCTTTGGCACTCGCCTTTGCAGCTGCTGCACATCCTCAACTGAATTTGAATTTGAATTTGCATTCGCATTCGCGTTCGCAATCGAGTGTCCACTAAATGTCAATTAAGTGGGTTCTTACCACGGTTTGATTTGCCGGTTGCCAAGTGCTAGCAGCCAGCATCCAGTTTTTCTCATCCCTTCCACCATCCGCCTTCAACACCCACTCGTCGTCTTCTTCTTGTGCTCCAACTGCGATTTCCACTTAGACCATACAAATACATAACATAATAGCAATAACAATAATGTGCACACAATGCTGCTGTCTGAAGTGGACTCCCTGGATTCCCTGAACTCTCTTCCAAGTCCAAATCCAGTCCCAGTTCGAGTTCGAGTTCACTTCTGATCTCAGCAACATGGTCATCAACAGAAAACATATGTGTGTTTGACTCTCCCAAGTTGATGCCATTGGAGCATTGGCGGCTCCCTTTGTCATTTGGCGTGACGCATGCGTAACGTTCGATTTGATTCAATTAATGGCTGGGAATTGTCTGTACGTGGTTCGCTATAAGGCGTCGAAAGAGCAGACATCAAGGCAGCAATGGCTTAGAGAGATGATGATGATGGATGCATATAGAGTATCAGCAGCTCAATACTGAACACTGTTCGAGTGTTGTGCAAATATCAGCATTGGTATCTGCGATAATATGGCAAACTATTCCAAACGATTTGTATTTGTCAAGTACTTTTATCAATTGCAATCTCGTTCTTCGTTTTACAGTGTATTTTATCAAATTTACTTTTTTATATATTTTAAAGGAATTAAAAACTATTCTTAAACAGTAATTATATGAAATATAAGCTTTAATATGCATATTTAAAGAAAGCTCAAAAAATAATAAATACATTTGTGACCATCAGTATTCTAAGCTTTAAAAACGTTTCAAATTCAGTTATAAACAAAGTGACGTATTAAAATATGTTCAGTTACTTATTTTTCTTGTTCCGAATAAATAAATATTCTCTCTATACGACGCTTGCATTTACAGTGTCAAAATAAGAACACAGAAAGAGGATCAGTTTTGGGAAATACATCTTAATGTACTTAATTAAAAATGATTAGACTAGTGATCATTTGATTTACATTATATATAATGAGCAAAGATAATGAGCCCTATTTCCAAAGTCAATCCGGAAGCATTAAGATTATGCTTAAGATTTCTAAGATTATGATCATAATTAAATGCTAAAATCACATTCAAACTTGACTGCTTACTAATTTCATTTCGTAATTTGTCGTGTTGCAACTATAACTTTCTAAAAGCAGAGTGTCAATAGCAATAAATAAATATATGCAAATGGCAACTAGTTTTGTGCGAGTACGAATAATACTTGCATAAACTTGAGTGCTCCTTAGCAGTTGAATAACTCAGAGATAGACAGCGATCGTCTGTCTGTTTGCAGAGTATGAGAGTATCGGCAATCTCATCGATGTCAGTTGCGTTAAATACAATTACTTTCAAATAAATTACGAGTAAATGCAAACGATGACTCGTTACTTGAATCGATGTTTGTATTCGATTGCAACATCAGATTCCAAATCAATTAATACTTTCATAATTAATAGTTCCTAATGAGAGTATTGCCATGAGTATCAATTGAATATGCAAATGACTAACATCGGGTAATAAGTATCAATATCTAACGTTGTCTCATTCAAATCAAGCAAAAGAAAACAGTCAACACACGAGATACTCAAATGGAAATCATTTTAATTGCAAAATACGTTCGAAGTTGTCTTGAGTAAGACGGCGAAATGAAAACGAAACTCAAAATTCATTTAGCAGCTTTTTATGCACATGAATGCGAACGCGAGTGCATCATCATTACGATCATAATGATCATCATTTCTGTCATTATCAGCAAATGCATCATGCACAACAAGGTTAAACTTGTTAATTGTTGGCAACGCCAGCAACGAACGACAACTGCAATTGGTATTATTATTATTATTATTATTATTATTATTATGCACTAGTGACAACCACAACAATAACAATTGGCAGCTGGAAGCAGCTTAACAACTTGGCTAAGACTATAAATAATTGCACACTTGACAAACAAATTTGAGCACGTTAATTTCAATATGAGATGTGGAGACAATGCGGGTGTTTTGCTTTAAGCATTATCATTATCAACTGTTACGAGTGCTATTTTCAATGCATTATAATGCCGGTTTATCCATTTCGTGATCAATCATGTGGATGCGTCTTCATTCATGCAAAGATCAAAGTCTAAGCTGTTGATTTACATACAATAGATCATTTTAAGCAAACACTTTGAAAAAACTTTAATATAGAAACACTTACCCTAGTACAAGTATTAGACTGAATAATTATAAAAAAAATTACAAAGATATATATTTAAAGCAGAAAAATAATTAGTGAATTAATTTTTTAATGATTAAAAATACAAATTGTTAAGGTTGAAATTCAAATTAAAAATTCAAAAATTATATCTAAAAGAAATAAGAATAAATACAATACATTCAGACCCAAAGTCAACGCCCAAACGGTAAGAGCTATGAGGCTGAAATTTTTACACAACATAGCTTATGTGGTGTAGGCGAGCAATAAGACATCTTTTTGGAAAAATGCCATCTTCCATTTGGTCAAAATAAAATAAGTGAATGTTACTGTTGTATTATCAAAAGAATTACTTGAATTGCAGTATACTAGAGTAACATTGGGCTAATATTGAAGTCGTGCATTATTTTACGGAGTATAATCCCAAGCAAAGCTATCAATGATCAATTAACAGCATAGTAAATTTATTTACGCGTAAATTGAATTTCGAACGAAAGTGTTATTTCAAAGGTTAACAAGGACCACAGGGACCACACGGTACTTGAGGACCACACGGCCCAACAGGTCCACAATGTGTGTTCCATGGAGTTGGAGCGCATGGATAACATGGTCCACACTCAGGCGATTCGTATGGACAGGGGGGAGAGCAGGGTCCACATGGTCCACAGGGGCCGCATGGTCCATTTCCATTACCGCATGGACCACAAGGTGCGGGTATAAAGGGTCCTGAAGGCATTGTTAAGCCACACGGCCCACAATTAGGTACAGCGCAGGGTCCGCCACAGGGTCCACAGGGTCCACATGGTCCACAGCGCCCTGGCCCGCATGGTCCTGGTCCGCAAGGTCCTGGTCCACGCGGTCCACAGGGTCCACAGGGACCGCAGCGTGTCTCACATACGGGATATTGATTGGTGGAGAAACATGGCAGCGGACAACACGCACCACCAGGTGCACATGGTCCAATTGGACAGGGAGGACAGGCGGCACTTGGTTTGTAATTGATAGGTCCATTGGGGTAACAGCAGTATTCTCTAGGAGGCGGTATGTCAATAGTTTGTGGCTTGGGTTGACACAATATAGACTGGCAGACTTCTCTGGGCTCGCACACATGCTTCGGGTAGCAGACGACATAAGGATCCGGAATCATGGACGGATAGTATATGACACGAGGTTCCCGAACCATTTGCGACACCCAAATCAGTTTTGGTACTTTGATAACCCGAGTCGCATCTACAACTTTGGGCACTGTGATTTGTCTACAGCGATTAACAACCATCGGCTCCGGTACAATTTTCTCCGTGAAAACAACCCTCTTCTTGCATATCAGACGAGGGGGCTGCTGTACCGTTATGCACTTGGGGAACGGTGGCGGAATCCGAGGTGCACATTGTGGCAAAGCCTCCAATTGTGCGGCATTGTAGCACTTTGGCGAGCACTCAAAAGGTCCACAGCAAGGATCACAGGGGCTGCACGGTCCACAGGGAGAACACATTTTAATTTTTATTAAAAACTTTTTAAATTTTAATCAAGTATATAAAAATTAATAATTTTTTTTTGGTATAATTTGGATAATTTGACAAAGTTCTGTTTGTTGAAAAATTAAAAATGTTCCAAAGATCTCACACATCGAGATTTGTAAAAAATGATAGGAAAAGAAATGAAATATGTAAAAGTGTTTTAGATATTTACAAGAATACGGATTAATCTTACCAAAAACAAGCTTTTTTTATACACAAATACAAAGTACAACAATGAAAAATATTTTATATACGGAAATAAAATTATAAGAATATAACATTAATAATAGTTTGTATGCTGTTTAGAAATTGTTTTTTATCTAAATGTATTCACAACGTAATTTATTATATAATGAATTTTTCACAAATTTAGAAAAATATATCTTTAGAAGAAATTTCTTTAAAGACATCTCATCTAAAGCTGACTATTAAATTGTTAAGCAAAAATCAACGATTGTTTAAAAGCAATCATTTTTTGTAAGTATATCTCGCATATTGTGGTTGACATTCATTTGCTTTATGTCGACTCATTTTCTCAGCATTTTTCCTATTCTAAGTATTTCCCAGACCAAAGTTAAGAGCTGAACAATTTTGAGGCTATTTGCAAAAATATTTCACATACTTTGGGACATCAACAGTTGTAATAGCCACACGTTGCAAGCACCTGCAACGTGGGGCATATATATGTGCGAGATCACAATAGCGTGACTTTGTTATTTGACTGTCGAGGAACGTAAGAAAATACGACAAAAGTGAAGGTTGGGCAACCTTCAAGTTGGGGAAAAGCGGGAAAAGTCTCACAACGACGACAACAATTAATGCTCTAATAAAGCCAAAGAAATAACTTGTAGTAACATAGTTGTTGTGGCAGCTGCTGCTGCGTCAGATGATGTTGCCACAGCAATTGTCGAGATTGGAGCTTGTGGCATGTTGCAGGCAGTCGCTGACTGGAGTTCCGTTAATAATGTTGTTAAAACGCGATGCGTTGATAAGCGCTCTCGTTTTGACGCTCTATTATGTGGGCGTGGCTGTTGCCCACCACGATAAACGTGAGTTTGTGACAATGGGCGTAAGGAATGGCAGGCGTGGCAGTAATAGATCATCTCCACAACGATTTGGTGGCATGGTCATCGATGGCATTGGCTTCCACTACACGTTACGCTTTCAGCCGGGATTTCATCCACTGAAGATTGCTCAGCAGGAGGAGCCACAAATGACAATGGCACCACCTCCTGAAATGGCAACAGAACCTCCGACAATCGCGCCACCTGATGAACCGGAGCCAACGATCCCAATGCGTCCGACAACGGAGCCACTGCCAGATCCACCTGATCCACCGCCCTCCACGGACATGATGCCCACACCTGACATGATGCCGAGTGCAATGCCAACGCCAAGACCTACGATGAGACCATCAGTGCCACCCACTCCCTCCAGCACTCGCACCGCCATCATGCAGCCACAAACATTTCCCGGCAAACTGGCCAACAAGTTGAAGCAGCTCATCTTTGGCTCACCGGTCGAGGCGAATCTAATACTGAAGCAACCAGGTGCACCCAAAGCCAAGGGCAAAGGTTTTCTCAGTCTCTTCGAAGTGATCAAGTTTCCGAACACCAAGTGTAGTGTCTCAATTGGTGACATACGCACCATGGAGGGCACATGCTATCACGAATTCGAGTGCAAAAGCTTAGGTGGCATTCCCACCGAAAGCTGTGCCGACGGTGTTGGCGCCTGTTGTATCTGTGAGTAGGAGTACAAGTTGATCCCCACCAATCTGATCACCAATATGAAGTGTTCAACAAGTGGCTGTTTGTGGTTGATCTCATGCTTTTGTGCTTTCCCTTTCAGTTGTTAACGGTTGCGGTGATGTTACCAGCCAACAGACCGTGTACTTCGAGAGTCCCAACTATCCGCAACCGGTGCGCGAAATGATGATCTGTGTACTGATCGTTAATGTGAGAAAAGGTGTGCAGCAGCTGCGTCTCGATTTTCAAATGTTTGAGGTATTTCAACATATTAAAATATGTATGATTAATTCTTGTTAGAAACCTTCTTGATCGGTAGATCGTATTGATCGATAATGAGTAGATCCTCTGAATCATTAGTTCTTTTTGATTTTTGATGGACAATAAACAGATCTCTCCGATCAGTAGATTCCTCAATCGTAAGATCCCCAGGATGACTGAATGACTGATTTAAAGTTAGATTAGATTCATTTGATCATTGAAAACTTTATTATACAAAATCAATTTCTCTAATGTTTCTAATGGCTTCATCTGATCTATATATTTCCTATCTCTTCAGCTTAGTCGTCCAACAAATGGCGACTGCTTAGATGATCAGTTCATTATATCTGGACATAATCCGAACTTCCGTATACCCATGTTATGTGGCATCAATACGGGTCAACACAGTGAGTACCAACTGCAAGATCAGCTAATCTTACACTAATTCTTCATACTTAACTCTAAGTTTATGTACACGTCGGTGACTCTAATGAGAGCAAGGTATATCTATCGGTATTTGTCAAGGTCTCAACCGGAGCACGATCTTTCAATATCAAGATCAGTCAAATTGAGGACGATCTTGCACCAGATAATTGCCTGCAATATTTCAGCGATGGTGAGGGTATTATCAAGTCCTTCAACTATGATGTGGATGGCAGCATTGTGTATAATCGCGAGGCCACCTATTTTGTTAGTAATGCGTAGCAATTCTTAAATCATTTGAGATTGATATGTCATTGAATTCTTTATAGAACAATCTAAATTATGCCATTTGCTTGGCACGATCCAAGAATGTATGTAGTGTGAGTTACAATACAGAGCAACTGGGTGGCGATCAACCCGACTTTCAGATCATCAACAAGGATGAGGGTGAGTCATAACTGTAGTATATGTAAATGGTATTGAAGAGCTCTAACTTGAGTGTGATTTCTTTGCAGCTGAGAATGATCTAGTGGCTGATGGTCAGGCTGGCGCTGGCATCTTCAATTGCCCAGATGATTTCATAGCTGTCAATTCGGTGCGGCTGTGCGGGGAGAGGTTGAACGATGGCATCGAGAATGAAGACTTCACCATGCATGCCACAGTGAGGGATATTGCCGCTGGACCCATTGTGTTGCCCTTTCGCACCGATGCTGAATATGTGGGTCGTGGTTTTCGTCTCGTCTACAGGCAGGAATTGTGTGTCTAAGATGGATACGGTTACGGTTACGGTTATCGTTATCGTTATCGTTACGGTTACGGTTAGATTTACTGTTACTGTAACTGTTAGCACCCATAGTTCATAGACTGTATATATCTGTATGTATTTATGTATGTATGATGATGACGTTGTTGTTTGCATTAAAGTTTGGAATATGTTACGCTTCAGTCCAAATCTGGAATCGACTTGAGGGCCTTTCGTTTGGTTGCTATGGGAAAACTTGACATGCATGCGACCATTTCCGTTCCCGTTCCCTTTACTGTTCCCTGCTCAGTGCCGGTGCCTGTGTTAATGTGTTTTATGTATTTCAACGGAATTAGTTTTGTCCACGCCCACCCCCTTCAAAACTACCGCCCACCTTAGCCGGTCTGGGCGGTCTGCAAGTTCGTAGTTCACAGTGTATCGCGTTGGTGTCGGTTGACAGGTTTATTTACAACAGATTTTCAGATTTTCAGATTTTCAGATTTCCAGATTTCCAGATTTTCATATCCCTTGCTGCCACCTCTGACAACTATGACGAAATCTATAACTTGCCGCATCGTCGCGACTCCGTTGCAAGTTGCAGTTGTAGAGTCGTTGCTAGGGTTGCCCCTGCTGATGTCGTGGTGTTGGTTTCTATGCTTAAATTTGTAATAAATTTGATTTTTTCCTTTCGATTGCGAATTTTCATTGTTCCTTTTGGCTGTCGTCGTCGTATGATAAAGTCACAATTAACCCACGCCTTTTTCGTAGCGGTACTCTTACATATATTTGCATATCATTTTGATTGTTTGGATCGTTGTCTGGGCCGCTGACATGGTGATGACTAAAAGTGTGCAACAACAACAACAACAACATCTGCAACATCGACAAGAAACCAACAATCATAAAATAGACAACAACAAATATTGCATGCAATCGTTTTGAAGTTTGTCATCATATGGCGTCTGATGCCTTGCACAGTGGGGCAAGTTTCAAATGCAATAACTAATTTTTAAAAACATTATAAATATAAGGTTAACGCTTTCATGAGTTAACTAATGCATATGCTATTTCGAAAGAATAGATTATTTAAGTATTTTAAAAGTTATTCAAACTTAGTATTTAAAATTTTTTTGAAAAATATATATTTATCAATTATTAATTTTTTTTTAAACTTTGGACTGTCATAGCTTTATTAAAATTTAATCGGCTTCCAAGAGAAAAGTGTATTTTTTGATAATGTTGATCTGGTATCTAAAATTTATTTATTTCGCAAATTAAAATTTATTCTGATACAAATACCAATGGTTTTTGAATATATATTTAGATAATAAATAATAAAAATAATTTAATATATTAAATTAGTGATCGAATGTACCAGCAAATAAGGAACTTAACAATTTTAACACAATTGCAATAGCAATCGTCTTTCTATCCTTTGATATTTGAATCAAGCAATTTTTAAAATTTTTTTTATCAATTTTGTTCACTGTGTCAATAGCAACATAAATAAAACCGTAAAGCTGAAAAGTATAAAATAAAAATCCCTTCAGGGCGTAACGTGCACTACATTAGAAATTGAAAATCCACCGACACCAACGACGACGACGACGGCGTCACTTTGGACCTGGCCAAAAAGTAAAACATGAGAATCTTTATGCCATGCCATGTCTGTTGGCCAAAAAGCGCCGCTTGATGGAAATTACAAAAATAAAAAAAAAAAAAAATGAAATGAAATGAAAGAAATAAAAATCAAAGTATCAGCCAAGACAGTTTCACAGAGGGGGCAGCTGGGGGGAGCTTAGGCCTGTCATGGAGCGTGCATGCCAACGCCTTTTGTCACAGTGTTGCGACTCTTCCGTCCTCGACTTGGTTGGGGGTGTGTGATTGTGAGATCTGTGGCAACAGTTTGAGCATTTGCATAAGTTAATCAATTCGCAATGAGGCAAAAGGTGAAAACTATGCAATTGACTGTCGGCAAAGCTTATCAACCAGACAGATCGCAATCGCAGTCGCAGTCGCAATTGTTAACTGTCGGCAATCAAGTCAAATGAATGCCAATCGAATGGCAATCGCTTCATGTCTTTTAATTGTACCCCCAGCAGCAACAACAGCAACAACAACTTTGGGAATAACAACATCGTACAGAAAAATGTCCACAACAATCGCTGCTGGCGGTCAGTTTAAAATGAGGCGGCATACCAGAGATCACAATCGTTTAACAACAACAACAACCACAACAACAACAACAACGGCGAAACGCTTAAAACGTTAAGGAGTACAAAATGCCAATAAATTTTTGACAAGACAAATGCTAACTTTATTAAGCGTTGCTTTGACTGGACCACCGCTTGGTATTTAATTGCCAAAGTTATTGATTTAAAATGCAACTTGTTTTCTTTTTGTGTGTGTGTGCGTGTGTGTTGGTTTAATAAAGCGATCAACTGGCCAATACACTTGGGTGATCTGCTATCGACCTTATCTCTCTCTTAGCATCTAATTAAGCAATTTTCATAGCTGTGGCATTTCTTTTGGTTTCATCCTTTCGTGCTGTTGCTCTTCTGCAATTAATTTATTTGACTGCTTTGGCAGTTGATCATGTTGTGGGCCTCAAGACAACAAGTTGGCGGTCCTTTAAACGGCATGGGGTCTGGCTTGGGGCATGCGGCATGAGGCATGCATCGAATGTGATTGGCGCCGCAGTTCAAATTGCCTCCTAGCTCGGCAAAGCCATAAAAATCCTGCCAGTATATTCGTAATTCAAAGTAATTAGTCATTAGCAAATGAAATGCCTTTGCTGGTAATTAGAAATGCTGGCCAATATTAATGGCTTGCTTGGGAAATTTTGAAGGCTGGAGGGAAAATAACGAAAACTATGTATGATTGATTATTCAGCTTTAAATAATTTTTAAGAATGTTCTTCTTCAGTTTAATTGTGTTTCAATTAGCCAGTTTAACAAATCAATTGAGTAAGCATTGCATTTCTTTAAGCACATAATACATGATTCCTTTTAAATATTAAGCTAGTGCTTGACACCTGATCCCTCAGGGCCAAGAGCCTGGGAAATTTGCAATGCATTTTAGTATTATTAAGCACCCACTCATAAGTCAGCGACAGACTTGACGTTCGAGTACTCTGACTCGTATTCAGCTGACATGAGCAACACCATCAAGCTGTGATTTTATGATTCACGCTTGCATTAAAGCCCCATTAAACTAGGGTAACAAATCGCGTCTAAAGTCTATGAAACAAAAGGGTAAAACAAAACCTACAAAAAAAAAAAAATGGCTAAACTTCCAAGTTGCTGTTGAATGTTGGATATGTTTGACCGGATCGGTCGGCTGTGAATACAACAAACGACAGACTGTGCGGACAACTTCACGCCGTAATTAAACTGTCTTCGGTTGTGTTGTACAAGCGTTCAAGCATTAAGCCGTCCAAAATTCAACTGGTGCCATTTAAAGTTTCTTTTATTTTACATATTAGCTCCCCTCTGTACATACCCACACACATAGATGTATGTGTCGATTTTCACACTATTTTCTACAAATTTAACGATTCTGTTCGACTCTACGCAGAGCGCTGTGATTTTTATTGCCGCACTTTTAGCACTCTTTTGGAGTCCCTAGTGAGCTCATTGCTCACCTATTTATTTGCATCAGCATAGCATGCGTTACGTAAAAACTCGACTCGCAAATTCCCTGTATAATTTATCTTGCATTCCGTGCCTATTATTATAAACTCTACAGGAAATCTTCTTGAAACATATGCATGTATGCAACTATTAAATATTAAATATATAACATTTTTATAAAATCAATTTTGAGTTTAACTTTTGTTGTTCTCTTAATTTTTTGTTGTAGTTGAGCATTATATCCCTTTCCCAATATTCTTGGTAAGGGGTATACAAGTTAAAAGTGTTTGTTAACGATCAGCTTACAATGGGAATTGGCACATGGGAGATTTTAGCTTTTTTCTAAACTCTCTTTAGACTTGAAATGGTTTTGTTTTGTTTTATGCCTAAATTATTTGCAAAATTGAAAACACTTCTGTAACTCATAACCAACTTAAATGAAAATAGCTTCAAAGCACTGAAAAATTTTACTTTTTATTGTACTTTGCAAATATATATAGAAAAAAAATTTTTAATGTATTGTAAAAACCCGTAATTAAGTTAATTGTTGTAATTAAATATTATATTTTTTAATAAATAATATAATATTTGTAGATACCCGACTAACCCTAATAGATATGTTTTTTTATAGCCCCATTTTTGATAGTTTTAAGATTTATGAATCATTTGCATTTAGTTTAGTTTAATAGTTTAAATTAACAATTTAATTTCCTTATTATCAAACATCTTAACAACTTTTCAATATCTAACAAAAAATTCAATCTGAATATCTTCTATTAACTTAGTTCGTGTTTTGAAACATTTTGAATTTCACTTTATCATAATAAATAAATAAATGTATTAATTCTTTTACAGATTACCTCATTATCTTTTCAACAATCTTGCATATGCTCGCTTTGAAAGAAACGAAAAGTTTTATCGCTTAAATCGTTGGCTCTTCTTTTGTAGAATTCGACTTACTACTTACATCAACACACTTACACACACATAACTTACACGCAGATTAGTTACACACTTTCATGTGCATTCATCAAAATATCACCACTCTGCCCAAAAAAAGAAGCCTTTCAAAAAATTTGCTTGTTAGTTAAGCGCCAAAATGGATTGCGTGTAAAAGATGTTAGAGCCGAGTGGTAAGTGGCAAGCGAGCGAGACGAGAATGGAGCGATAACAGGTGAAGAATGAAGAGGATGTGGGCAATGATGCCACTAAAAAAAAGGTGCATAAATCGCGTGAAAATGTGAAAGAAAAAAGCATTTTGACACCCAAAGCAAAAGGTGGCAGCGTTAAAGCACGTTGACTAGATGATGATTATGAATATGAAAAATTAATGATAGTCACAGCATGGCAACAGTTGCACGCAACACACACAGACACACACACAAATACACACACACACACAACGCACGATGCAAATGCGAATGCGCTGATTAAGCATACGCAACGTTGCCCACTTGAACAAACTGGCCAGCAATAACAACAACAACTAGACTTGTCAGCGTCAATTTCACAGCGCTTATCCGTTAGTTATACGACACAAGAAGAGAGAGAGAGGGAGAGAGAGAGAGGGAGAGGAAGAGAGAGGGAGCGTAAGAGAGATGAAGGAACTCTGGCTTTCCACTCAATTCGCATGTTGTTGTTGCATTTTTAATTTTTATTACTTGCGTTTGCATTCTGTTATGGCTGTTACTTTGCATTTCATTCCGTTTTCTCCCTCCCCCCCCACTCCCCTTTTTCTCAGCGTTTCTCGTTTCTTCCATTTCGATCTTTTTGGGGTCTCTCGCTAAGCCGCGCTGCGTGCATTTTTCATTGGCTCAGTAGCCGGGTCAGTTGCAGAAAAACTTTCTATCTGCAGGAGCAACAGCTCCTCTGTCTTCTTCTGCTTACAATCAACTTGAAGCTTGACTTTCAGCCTAATCGCCCATCTGCCGTTTGCGGTCATTCGCTTAAAGATGCGCCAAGTGTCACAGTCACAGTCACAGTCCAAGCTAACTGCAGCAAAGTCCCACTTTCAGTCCACAATGTGCGTGTCTCTCTTAGAGTCTCAACCTCAGTATTAGTTTGGATTTTTAGACTGCCAGAGATTAGCGGCAAGTGCTGCAAGACTTCTGGCAAGTTGCATTTAAATGCCGCACATTTATTTAATTTGTATTTCGTTTATTTATTGCATTTTCCTCAACTCTTTATTTCACTGCCCCTAAGATGGCATTTGCTAGTTGCAACTTCAGATTATGCAACGCCATAGTTAATTGCTAATTAAAAGTTGGCCATTAACGGTAGGCGCTGGCTTTAAATGCATTTGTTAAGCATAGCGAATGGGTCAAGTTGTAATTAAATTGTTACTGCTTAACGCCAGGTTAATTCAACTTATTTCAGATATCGAATAAGTTGCAAAAGAAGCCCAAAAGTATGCTGCGACTACCAAAAAATTAAAAAAAAAATATTATCTTTCATTTCGAATTCAAAATTTTATTCGAAAGTGCCTAATCTATTTAATAACAAATGTATTTCTGTCTAGAAAAACCAGTTTAATGTTGCTTCCATAATCTCAGCTTTTATGGAAATTGTCGTCTAATGGTTTCCGTGTTTTCTACTTAAATGCGATTCTATAAGACTTACAATCTACAAAATTATTTTAAAAAAATAGATAAAAATATTTCGTTGATATTATATTAAAAAATCTAAAAAAAGCAAAACAATTTCGATTGCATTTGTGGATTATTTGCTGTCTTACACAATGTATTATTCTAAGCGATTAACAGCACACAGATTAAGTCATGATGCATTCAATGCTAAGGTATTTCATTAACCAAGTCATTGCTGAGATTTCCGATGCAAAAGTTAACTTGCAAAGTACTTAAAGTCGACTTGTTAGGCAGCACCTAAGCACCGACTGTTTTAAAGTGCGCGATTCTTAACTAACGACAGCGTCATCTTCTGCTGCGGCTGCGCCCCAAAGATTTATTTGCATACCCACTGAAAATAGCTGTATGTTAACTGGGTATATACAAAATAGGTAATTGTTAATTAGTGTAAAATATACAGGAGGTTTATAGAAAAGGTAGATATTGAAAAATTTAATGACAAGTAGACAGCAAATTAAAGGAAAATACAATATATTATCAATAATTTACAGAGAATTTATTTTAAAATAGAATTAATCAAAGGAAATAACAGAAATAACAGATTTATCATCAGTATAATATTTCTTTTTAATATTCCCAGGCATTTAAATTTTAACGGATTTATCATCAATTTAATAAATTTTTTTTTTATTTCAAAAGGCATTTAAATATTAAATTTGACTCTTATACCATTTGAGTTATAATTTTAAATTTTACTTTTTACTTTATAGACCCCGTATTTAAAAAAAGTACATAAAGAAATTTGTTATAATTTTATATTAATTTAAATCAACTATTCTTAGTTGACACCAAATATATAAATAAATAAAAGTTTACATAGAACTATTGGAAAATAACTGATTGTTTTCTTATCTGTAATATAAAGGAAAATAATTTTCGGAGTAGCTAATCTTTATTGATATTTGAATAGAGTTTTGAATGACTTATCTTACAGATTGATTGGTAAGTTATGCAGTGTAGCTCTGCTGCTTCCAGGGTATGTGCTAGTCGTGCACTTTCCCCTAGAGAATTCTTACTTGTTTAAGCTGTTTGTTGTTGGTGGAGTCATCGTCGTGGTTAGCGATGCTCGTAAAACATGTTTTTTCAATTAAAAAATCTACGAAATGCAACACACCAACAAAAGCAACAGTAACAACAACAACACCAACACACACTCTGCTGTAAGTTTGCGTATTGTTCAATGTAAGTACAATCCCAAGTCGGAGGCAGAGTCAGAGCCAGATTGAGAACCATTGCCTAAGGCTAAGGCTCAGCTAAGTCAGTTAGGTAAGTTAGTCAGTTAAGTCAGTTAGTCAACGCGGTTGGTTAGTAAGTCATTGGTGGAATGGAGGCCCTTGCCGCAATGTCATCATCATGAGCATAGTAATGATCATCAATATAATGATCATATCTTGGTGGGTTTGGCGAGCGTGTGACTTTATGTGGCAATTGTTAATATGACAAATTAATTTGTTACCCGGATTTGCCATTGCATCTGGTCGAGAGAGAAAGAGAGATGAGCAGGGAAAGAGATACAGATAGCTCATTTGTTTAGCGATATGGCGTATTAGTGGCCAGTTATTTGTACAAAGGACTCAAGTAGATAATTTGCGGAAAGACCAACTTAAACAGATACTTTTGAATATATAAGCTATGACTTAGCTTTGCAAGCGCCTGGGAAATATGCAACGACACAAATGTGGCTCATAACTATCATAACTTGTCCAAGACTAATACTCACAAAGCGGCTATAAACAAATGACAATTATGGCTGCACTGCATCAAAAATTGCCGTTAAACGCGCCAAGCAACAACAGCACAGCAACAACAACAACTACAACAAAAGATACTTAAGCATCGCCAACGCAAAAACTGCCAGACAATAAATTTTCCCTATGCGCTACAACCGCGTGTGGCAATAATTTTCACAGAAGAGAGCTACCGAAAAGCCTCAAGAGTCAAAACAATGCACTGCCTGGCAGTAAAAGAAGAATGAAGAGTTGGTAATTTGTGGAGAGTCGTCGTTTGAATACCCTAACTGTTAGAGCCTAATAGATTGACAACAATATGTTATGGTTTTAGAGTGTAAGCCAGTGTTAAATTGGTTATTAAACGAAAAAAATTTCGATTATACGCAAATAAACATTGAATAACTCAAAAATCAATAGTTTTATTATGATCTATTTATTTCTATGAAATTATCAATTTATTCCTATGATAGTTATTATCGAAGTATTTTGACTTTACCTTTACCGAAAAGCACGAAAGATGTGAAAAGGGAAAGTGACATGCACCTATGTGTGTCCTTTGAAAATCTGATAATATAGTGATCACATCCGAAATTCAAATATACTAAATAATATAACAATTTTATATAATATATTGAAAAAAAATTCAATTTTCTTAATTTTATTTAATACAGTAAAATAAAACAGATACGCTTAGTTCTAAAAGTTTTTTTAATAATAATAATTTTAAGCAAGGCTGCAAACCGGTTCTGAGCCGAACCTCGCTGAACCGGTTCATTTCGGGTCCTTAGGCAATCCGAACCGGATCATGAACCGAACCTTTGATGTTGTGTACTTCGTTAGCCCGAAACTGAACCGAACCCATTTCTTAAATAAAACGTTCTGTTCGAAAAAAAAAAAAATAAAGTTCTTTTTTTTAGTGATGTAAAAATACATTAAAATTTCTACAACACGATTTTCGCGAAAGCGACGATCTATCGAGTTGATTTTATCGATTTCCATAAAAACATCGACAACTCATTGGAGTTTGTTTATCATAGCTCGAAACTTTTCTTGGAATTTATCGAAACGTAAAGTGAATTCAATTCCGCGGTAAAAAAGTTCACTTAAATTTTATTATAACATAAAAATCATAAAATAATAGGTCATCTTAATACTAAATTAGACTATTCTAAAATTATAATTTTTTTTTAATTTACTACGATAAAATCAAGAAAAATTAAATACAAAAAAAAAATTTGTTTTTCCACATAATTGAACCAAGGTTCGAACCCAAGCGTTGGGCTTAGGAGGTATATAATCCGGTTTGCGAGCCGAACCTAAGTCTTGCTCTATGATTCGAACCATCGAACCGAACTTTTACCAAAATTTTGGTAGTTTGCAGCCTTGATTTTAAGATAAGAGTTTTCTTGTTAAGAGACAAAAAAAATCTAGTTAATCACTTGAATCACCATTAGATGAGATTAGATTTCGTCACATTCCCTTGTTTTTAAAAGTTTTATAGTAAAAATATTAATAATAAGAATAATAATTCAAAGAGAAGACTTTCTTAATAACAGACAAACAAAAAAAACGGCTATCTAATCACTTGAATCACCATTAAACACCTTACGTCAAAACACGAATACTTTCGGTAAGGGCATTTAAAAAAGCAAGGGGAGCGAGGGGAGCAAGAGAGCGAAGAGACAATGCCGCTATCCGCACCCAACAAAAAGGGGCAGACCAAGTGACGGTGCCACCAATTGCTTTCAATCAAACACAAACTCTGTCATCGATCATTCAGGCGATGCCCTCAGTGGATGACTGGATGACTGTCTGTCTGACTATCGTCAATGTCGCATTGCCTTGGCGACTCTAGCTCCTTTGGGGCCAATAAAGCGAGCCGCTGGACGATGGACGCCTACAGTTGAGGCTTGAAGCTGCTTGCTTGGTTTGAGGACAGCAGGCAGCGTGATGACAATTTGATTTGCATGCAATGCAAGTGCAATTATTATGGCAAAGGTGACCAAAGGCACAGACAGCGGCATCAGCTCTGGCATCCTCAGTCTCAGCCTCAGCCTCAACCTCATCCTCTGCCTCAACAGCCTCGACTCGACGCGACTCAAGTCGACTCAAGTTGACTCGCCCCTGGGGCACACAACAAGAGCAGCGCACAAAAAACTGCAGTCAGGTCACAGCAATTTCCATTGCTCCCGCTCCGATGGCTATTTTGCATAAATGTCATTATTGTTGCCGCTGGCTCTTCAGACCGCCGCTATCTCAAACTGATTGACAGTTGAATTGAAAAGTTTGGCGACATTTTTCCTTATTTGATTTGTTGCTGTTGCCGATGTTGCCGATGTTGCCGCTATTGCAGCTACCTCTGTTGCCCATGTTGCTGCTGTTACTTAGCTTACCACAGTTGCCACAGTTGCTCGTGTGTTGTTTGCAGATATGCAAAAATTGGACAAAAATGTTTTCTGCCACTTTGCTGCAGCTTAAAATTTTGTATATAAGTTCATAACTTTTCTCCCCCTCCATAACTTTTGTGCACCTTTTGTCACATTGTCGCCTTGTTGCCAATTATAATTATACATAGTTTGGTTTATGAATGTGTTCCACATAGAGTGTGACAATTTAAATCTACTAAAGATCATAGCAAGTCTACGTTCAGTTTATGTGACCAATTATCTCTTTATCACGAGTCATTAAAATGCTAAAATGTTCACATTTTAATTGAAAGTATAAATAATTAAAGCAGCCGGTTTGCTATTTAATAATTACAAAAGACTCGTCTCCAAAATAAAAGCTGACTAGGAAGGTCTCGTTTATCATCTGAGTTTGCTAATATTCTATAATGGAACATAAACATCCAGAAAAAAATACTCCATTTATATTATATTTGCTCTCTCTTTTGCCACTTAATATATTTATAGAGTATAAATCCTTATAAATTTCAATAACTATGGTTATTTCTAAAGCGATGTCTACTTTTGTTGTTAATCTAAAATTTACAGGGTATTCATGGCCAATTTTTATAGCTCTGCTCATCAAATTTGATTAATCACCAGCGTTAGTCGAGGATAAGCCAAGTGCTACGTTGATTCTAACAGTTATATCCAAAAAAGAAGAACGCAACATTTTTGGACAACAAAAAGAGTGGCACAAACTTTGCAAGCCAGGCTTCCAGGTGGGCCAACAACAACAACAACTACGACAATCATCCAAATGGTAAAAAGGAGCCAATTGCTGAAAATGAAATAAGTCGAGATGCATTGACAGCGTTTGGCAGGTGGGCAGGTTAGACAGACAGACAGACAGACAGAGAGACGGACAGACAGGTGAACAGAGAGGCGGACAGGCGTCGTGGTGAGGCCAAAATGGCAGTGGCTGGAAAAACTTGGCCCACCAAAATACATTTTCACATAATTACCGTACGAGCTGTGGAACGCAAATTACCAAACTGAAATTTGAATAGCCTCAGTCTTAGCATTTCTTTGAATGGAAGGCAGAGGCAAGTTGGCAGAAAGTCAGCAAAGCAGCAAGGCAGTCAGCTAGTCAACTAGTCAGTTAGTCAACTAGTCAGTTAGTCAGTCAGGCAGGCAATATGAATGGCATTTCATCGATGTGGCTGTTGGCCAAATTAATTGCCTACGCAGGCGCGCCACTGGCAGCAGCTACCAACATTTGCAATACTGTTGGCCAGTTTCTGTTCTTGGCGGTTTCTTATGCCTGTGTGCGGCATAATCATAAAATCCTCGACTTTAATAAACTTTTCCACAGAATC
Source organism: Drosophila innubila (assembly GCF_004354385.1). Classification (NCBI taxonomy): domain Eukaryota; kingdom Metazoa; phylum Arthropoda; class Insecta; order Diptera; family Drosophilidae; genus Drosophila; species Drosophila innubila. The sequence goes on from NW_022995380.1 coordinate 7,292,127, forward strand.
TTTAGCATCTCGACAGGGTCGTCGTTATTGTTGTTGTTGTTGCTGTTCTTTTTGCAGCTAACACGTTTCTTTATTTCATGGCGTTTTGCTCTGTGGCTTATGACTTGCCGCCAAATGGTCAGAACTTGGTTATTTTGCCTTGAGTCGTCGTTGACTCATTTATGGCCGCTACCGCATCAGCTTCTGCTTCATCCCCAATCTCCTGTCCCTGCATTTCCAGCTCATTTGCGAGAGTCGACTGTTCTCGTAGTTAAATAGGAAAATGAAATTTTATGTTGCCGCAAAACAAGCCACACCTTGCTGCGGCTCAAAGTAATTAGAAACCACTTTTTTTTGTTGTTCCTTCTCTGCCAATGATAATGAAAATGTCTTCTGGAATTTTTTCTTTCTCAAATTGCATATTTATTTGGAAATTTTCAATTGGCAAACTTGACTCGAGGCCGTCTAATGTTGGTCAACAGTGGATTTGTTGAAAGTCTCACATTTAAATGTGGCAAATAGAAAAGAAAGCCAATAGCACTACAAATTCTTTTTGATTTGATTTATATGTGAGAAAAATAAGTTTTTTTTTTTAATTTCGAACACTAAACTTGCTAGCACATTGCGGTGTCTGTTTTGGCCTAAAGCACTTGTAAGCCAACTAATAGCTTAGCTTGGGCAACAAGATCAAAGCTTGGCTCACAGCTCCTTGACATTTGGCGCCAAACATCCCGAAAGCAAAACACATACTAACAAACATATGTTCATCTATGTAAAGCGATGTCTGCCCCCTCCCCCCCTCCCTTTTGGGCCAACACTCGAACAGAGACAATGGGCGAGTGCACAAAGAACGAAAAGTTCAGATACAAAAATAAAACATAATGAATAGCAAAGTGACCCCCCGATATAGCCTTAAATGTCAACAACTTGGGTAATGACGTCATATGCAAAATACTTGTGACAAGTTAAAAAGCGAACGTAATTAATAAGTGCAGTACGAACGTAAGTACACAGAAAAAAAAATTATTATAAATTACAAGTTTAAAATAACCGACTTTATTTTTATTTTTTTTGTATGTATTCAGGAAATTATTGTAAAATTAGGATGCAACTACTCAAAAAAAATAATAAGTCAGAGCAGCCTAAAATATTTAATTTAACTAAAAAAAATGTAAAGAGCCACTAAAATCAATACATTTGTTGAGAGCCAAATTGAAAACTGTGCTTGAATCAAATATTTCGCACTAGATTTAAGAAATTCCAAAAGATTTTGACACTGTTTGGAATTAATGTTATTCCAAAATCCTGGTTGAATTTTTTCTGTGTATGCTTGCATGCAAGCTTCTATGTTGCACATGCATATGTGTATCTGACAGATACTTTTTGTACTTTGGCGAGACATTGTTGCTGCTTGCGAGAACGTAATTAAAAATAACAGCAATGCATCATCGAGTGTTGCAAGTTCGCTTCGGGGCAAACTTAAGCATGATGACGCTGCAATGAGCCCTCTCTCCCTCTCTCTCTCTCTCTCTCTCTCTGTCTCTATACCAATAATGTATTTATGTCGTTGTTGTCGCTGGCGCTGCACTTGACATTTCTCCGCTACATTTTATAGCCGAATGGCGCCCTTTTCCCTTTTTGCCTTTCCGTTTTGTTAGCCCTGCGAAAGAGACATAAAAGACATAATAATAATAATAATAATAAAAATAATAATCAATGGCATCAACAGCAAACTGAAACCACAAGCAACATTTTCTCTGCAGTCATAAAAATTAAGTTGCAAATTTTCATTGTAAGTAAAACAAAGATACAAAAAAAAGAAGAAGAGCGCAGATACTCCAGGCGGAAACTGTAAAAGATGATGCATTCTTTTGTTGGTGTTGTTGTTGTTGTTATTATGCGATGACTCAAAAGTGCAATTACTTCAGCAAAGTGACATTATAATGATGATTAGAAACTGTAAATATGATTATCCAAGTGTTGTGAATTTTAAAAATAAACAAATAATAATAGTCGAAAGTGATCGACTGAGAATACCCTAGCAAGTAAATTTAAAGAAGAAAGTTTAAAGATTATAAATTAAAGAAAAAGTTTCTCTAAATATTGAGAGTTGTCTAGACAAATCTGATGAACTTGAAGATAAATTTATTATTATTCAAAGCTTAGAGTATATTTTTTCAACATTTGGCAACCCTATAATTTGTAGGATACTTTAAAGTTAACTAGATGCTGTTCGAAATACGTTTTAATTAACTTTACATTATCTGTATGAAAATTGGACCTTAAGGAATATATGAAGAATATATTATATGGTTAATTAGAACCTACAGACAAGAATTAGCATATATAGACGAAAAACATTTCAATATCAAACTAAATAAACAAAAAATGTTACTTATTTTTAAGGTACCACTTTATGCCATTTTATTTTATCCATACGTTCCATTAACTTCAATAAAATGGCCTGGTTATGGCACAAACACAATCAGGCTAAAATCTACAACATTAAATATTACACATACGCTCCATAAACCCCAATAAAATAGCCTGGTTATGGCACAAACTCAATCAGGTTGCGGCAAAACTGCAACTAAATCGAATGCTAACCATATCAGTGAGTCCTTGGTAAATGGAGGCAAGCCATAACAAATTTTTAATTCAAATTATACGAAAACTAAATGACGGCAATCAATAAACAAATAACTTTTTATATTGTGCTGGCACCAATGTTTTACTGGTTGCCTGCCAAATGTTTGGCACCCAAAATTGCAATCAGAGCGCCAAACTTGAAGGTGAACCAGGAAACTGGCAGTTGGAGGGTGCACTGCATCTTTGTTTATCGCTGCGGAGTGGGGGGTGTGGGGTGTGGGGTGTGGGGAGTGGGAAGTGGAGGCCTGTCGCTTTCAACAATGACGTGACAAAACAAAGGCAACACAGCAAAAGTTTTTGGCGTGCTGATTTACAAGGATACAACAGCCTTGCCACATGATGGGTCGGGGCAATTACTTATATGCATTGATATGGCATAAGGAATAAGAACTGCTCGCTCTTCTCTTCCGTCTCCACCTCCTTTACATTCTCATCGAGTGCTTTGGGCCACTTTGTTCTGTGCCGACACTTCCGTTTTGCTTGGCTTGGAAATTTGTGCCATGACACGAATTCGATGACGTTAAGCCGGCAACTTTATTGAGATTGAGACATATTATGGACATGGAGGCGACTCATCGAGTCGAGTGGGTGGCTGACTGGCTGACTGACTGGCTAACTCACTGACAATCGGTGTCAAGCTGGGCACGTTGGGTTCAAGTGCCTGTTGGCCCAAGTAGACCAGGTTAATGGTGGCCAAAACAATCAATATCTCGTTGCACAACTTGCAAGAGTTAAAGCCAAGTCAGTCGAGCCTTTGCAATTTAATTCAAAGGATTATGTTGTGCCAATGCCTTTGATGTTCTCCCCTAGTTTTGATCTTTAATTGAACATGTCTCCAGTGCACTTGAGTTTTATTTCCCATCAAATTCCATTCTCGCAGACATGTCAAGTTGTTGCCTAACAAATTGGCAACAAGTTGTGCAAGCCTCTTTTCTGTTTTGTACCCGTTAAATATTTATTTTTGGTAGTCAAATTTATTTTGTTTTATGATTATTACTGTGTGTTTTCAGGTAATAACTTTAACTAACTAACATAGACGTCAATTTTGTGAGTTATACTCTATTCAAATTTTCAGTACTACAGACTACTGAAAACTTCTCAAACAGTGTGCATAATTATTTTAACCGTGTGTTGTTCGTGCTTTGGTCCATCAACAAAATTCGCTAAAGGTTTCCCTAATTTGACAAATTGCTAAGTTTTTTTTTCGGTGAAACCAAAACTTACGATTAGTTTTTGTGCATTTACCATTGGAGTTAGTCAAGTAATAGTTTTGACTTTTGTCAAATATAATATATATATTTGACAAATATATATATATTTTAATATATCGAAAAAATGCCTATGGTTTTTAGAAAAATTTATGAAATAAATATGAAAATTTTAATGAAATTAAAATTTTGTTTTTAATAATAACAAAATCTGATATTTTCTAATCTTTTCGTATATCTTTTCAGTTCAATCTGTTAGCAATTTACAAGATAATTACATTTCAGATTCATTCTACAAATATTTGAATTAACTTTAAACGATCATTAGTTAGTATCAGCACTACATACAAATGTTGCAGTTATTTTCAAGCCAGACTTGTAACCAGATAATCAAATTACTATTAACATTATAGCGTCAGAATATTATTCCCACACATGTGTACATAGATTTAAAAGAGCCGTTAATGTGTTGTATATAAGAAATGTGCACACAATACATAAACAATAGCAGAAAAATAAAAGAAGAAACATATCAAAATATCAATTGGTCAGCAGCAACAACAAAAAGCACTCAGCAAAGCAATTAACAATTATTGAAATTGGAAACCTGACCGGCCCAATAGACAACGCCTACATACAAAGAGACAACTCTTAGCTGACAACGAAGGTGCAAGGAGGAGGTGGAGGGGACACGATGATGTCTTTGTTTGTGAAGCTGGCTAAGAACCTGTAACAAGTCATGTTCATTGGGAGAGAGACTTGGTCATCTCATTACCACTTGGCACTTGGCAAACACAATTAATGAAACCACACATGGAATTTCATTTGCTGTCTGTGAAATTTCAACTGGGCCCACAAAAAAAAAGGTGTTAATGAACAGCCCGAAGGCATTTTGTTTTAGGCTGACATCGTGTTGACACAAGTAACATTTTTGAGAGGCCAAAAATAGAGACAAATAAACAATTGTTAGGGAATTGGAATTGGAATTGAAATTGGAATGTTAAATTTGTATAGCTAAAACTGAACTGGCTGAAAAGGTCAAAGCCAGTTTGGTACAAGATCTCTTAGTATAATTTAATGGTATGCAATGGAAATGTTCTGAGCTCTGGAACCTCACCTAAAATCATGAATCTAATTAAAATGCAATTCATTGCAGCTCAGGCAGCAGCGTGATGCGCATCAAGAGGAATGCAAATCAAATATTACCCAATAGGAAGTGCATAGGGAAAATAATAATAAAATCATCAACAACAATAACAACAGCAACAGCAGCAACATGCCGCTGGCACAACAAACCTATTGCCAAGCCAAAAACACCGAAAACCCAAAGACTTCCAGCCATCAAACAGCAGCATCAGCTTCAGCACCACCAGCAGTAACAGCAGCAGCAGCAGCATCAATACCACCAACAACAGCAACACTAACAGCAACAACAGTTGCCATCTCATGCAGGCAGCGTGGATGTCGATCCAACGAAGGCGTTGAAAATTGTCAAAGAACGCGCCGCAACAGTTGCACAGTGGCACAACACAATAAATAGTTAAATAAAATGTAAAACTTTTAAATCTAAAATCAAGGATAAATGTTTTATTCAGTAATGACAAATAATAAAAAACTGTTTGAATTAAAGATGAACCATTTACTCAATAGTTTTGCAATAAATCCGTAACTCTGCTTGACTTACAATATTATTTAATTAAATTATTTGCATACCAATAGTTGGAATTCTTTAACTTTTTAAATTCGAAACTTATTTAAGCGATTTCAATTTATTTATTTATTAATACATGAATAAATGCAGTCAGCAAAAAAGTTAAGATATTGAAAATAAGACTAAAAATAATATTAAGAATTAACAATTAAAATTAATATTTATATAAATTAATAACTAAAATGAAAATAAATTTAAAAATAATTTCAGATAACAAAAGTTGGAATTCTTTTACTTTTTAAATTCTAAACTTATTTAAACGATATTATTTAATTCATTTATTAATAAATTAAGATATTGAAAATTAGACTAAAAATAATATTAAGAATTAACAATTAAAATTAATATTTAAAAATAAAATTGAAACGAAAATAAAATTAACAATGTTTTTAGATTAAACAAATAAATTCAAAAAATCATTAGCTATTATATATTTAACTATTATGAATTAATTTTATTTAGCTACGAAGTGTCTACAACATTAATGAATATATTTTCATATTATCTAAATTATTAAATGAATATATTTTCATATTATCCAAATTATTTAAAATAATTTTATTTATTTTTTATTTTTTAACAATTGCCAAATGAGACAGGAACCACTGTGCAAAAGACGCTGCTGATATTCGATTGCTGGCAGTCATGATTCAAGGCATTCGAAAAGCACATTGGTTCGGACGTCGTCCGCCCGTTGTATGCAACCTCATCTCTCATCTCTCAAAAGCAGCAGCAGCAGCAGCAGAAGGGGAAGGGGCAGCAGGAAAACGAAAACGGTAAACTAACAGGCGTTGCATTTGGAAAATCAGGAGGACCAACCTCAAAAGTGCGCACCTTAAAAATAATCTTTAGACGTGTTGGCTGGCCCACTCTCCGGCTGTGACTTTAGCTCAAATCGCAAAACAGTCGTAACAAAAATTGTTGCCAATCGATTTCATACAACAACAACAACAACAAGAAGAACCACAACTGCAGCAACAAAACGAATAAAAAATAGGCGGGCATCAAAACGATCGTCATCGAGCAACTTGTTGACATTTGCAGCATTTGGTTGGAGTTTTAGTCGTTGCCGGCATCAATAAACTATACTTAAGTATAAATAGTTTAGAGCGACTGCATTTTGTGGGGCATCAGCAACTTGTGCTGCCTCGCAGTGCATGCAACAAGTGCTTGCCACGCTGACAGTCAGTTGTCGTCGTCCAACGGGTTTTTTCTTTTTTTGCTTGTTGGCTAAGTGTGCGGCCCACAATGCTCCCTCAAACTAGGTTAGAGTTTTGGCTTAGTCATAAGCGCATTACATGAGGAAAAGTTAAGATTAAAATCAACGCGGAATTCCAAATTAAGTTATGGGAAATAAATATTTATAGTAAATATTTGCATCTACCAAAGACTTAAGTACACTTGACAAAATGGGGCAAAAAGTTTATTAAGTGCTGATTAAAACATTGTGAACTTTATCACTAAGGGATTGGTATTCAACTGAAAAACATTATTATAAAAAAATAGAAAATTGTTCTGCCAATCCTCATAAGGTTAGTTTTTAAAGATCTATGCTAAATATGATCGACATAATTATATGGTATATATATTCCAGGATCTTCAAAAATTATAGTTCTCAAAATAAAAATTTGTATCATCAAATTAGTTACTGATTTTTGTTAATCTTATTTACATAATATAGAAATAATAAAATCCTTTTAATGTTTTTTTAATTAAAAAAAAATATTTAGGATTAAAAATATTTTCCTATATCTTCAAAAATTGACCCAGTTAATGGTATATGTATAAAAAATCATTTGGAAAAATGTAGAGCAAAGATTGACGCTAACTAAAGCATTTAGACGACTCTGTTTTGTAGTAAAAAGATGAACTCCTATCTTCATTCCAGCTCTTTCATATCGCTCTTACAACCCATATTCATTGATTCTTATCAAGCTATTCCTTGTATCCCTTCACAACACCTTGCAATGATGTCAAGAAAAGGGCTACCACATCTACCACATACATAAGCAAGTAGTTCTCATGTCCGACTCCAACTCCAACTCCAACTCTCAGCACGCTAAAAATAGCCAAGTATTAATTACAAATTCCAACTATCAATTACAAGCTTATATAGGAATTTCAGTGTACAATACAATAAATCAAACATGTGCAAACAAGCGATCTCTACAAGCTCGACTTGACCAGGTTAAGAGTGGGCATTGTTTTTTGGCCCAGCTGACCAAGAAGAACGGAAAACAATTGGCCAATTTATTGCATGATTAGATTTTGCAAGACAGAGAAAAAAAAAATCAATAAAAAAGAATTCTTTTGCGCCTCAAACAAAATTGAACGCAAAAGACCATTATGATGATCAGGTTTGTCGTGATAATGATGATGGCCAAGTCGACTAGTTAGCGTACACGAAATGATATTTGTTTTATAAAGCCGCTGCCGTTGCTGACTGCACAATGTGTTGATCTTGAGATTAACAGGCGGCAGCTCGTAGAGATTCAAATGAGCACACAACGTTCAACACACACACACAACACACGACGACAATGATGACGAAGGCGATGGCGATGAGGACGACTTTAATCATGGGTATTCGAACGGTCAACCGTCTGAGTCTGAGTCTTAGTCTCAGTCTCAGTCTGAGTATGGCAATGTCGATGTCGATGGCGTTGGCGTTTTGTGAGAACAACTTCAAACTGCTTATTAGACGCAATTAACAAGACACACACAGAGAGTTAGGAAGATGGGGAGGGGTAGGGGCAGGGTCAGGGAATTGTATACCGGGTGTCAGAATCGGAGGCGTAAAGCGCCCCCAAAAACTAAAAGATTGGCAGCGGCATTTGGTTTCAGTTTATGTTCGTTTTCATCAGCTTTTGTCGGCATTTGGCATTAGCTGGGTGTTAATTTTGTTGGAACCGCCAGCTAAGCCTCAATCTTCAGTCTCACTCTTTGTGCTATGGGCCATTTTGTTGATTAATAGGATTTTGATTTCTGATTTCCATCTTGATCTTTTCGAGTTCAAATTAAACCCCTGGCGTCTGTTCGTCGTGTGATTTATGTCCCAACACAGCCCTCAGTTTTGAGATCGAGCTCGTTTCGGTTTATTTGACATCAGAACGATCCTCACTTTCATTCCATTCATTAAAATCTTTCCAATATCTGCCTCTAACACCATGTAATTAAAGGCTTAGTTATTTAATGCAATAATTTTGCAGGCTTCCGGTATTTAATTGGTTCACATTTAATTTGGTTCGAGCTTATAACAACTGGGGTGGTCATTGTATTCATTAATATGTACTGGGTGTGGGCACATTTGATTATGGGTTTACTATAGGTCAATAGACGTGTGAAGCATACTACACAGAATATTCAAGGTTAATACATACTTATAAGGCTTTCAATTTTCTATGAACTTTAACAATGCAATTGCAATGGCAATCGTTAATGAATTTGATTATAGACACTTATTAGATAACAAGCTACAAATCGAGATATGTTAGAACTGCAATTACTAATGTGAATCAAAATATAATTGATTGAAGTCAAGTTGGAAAACCTGTTGAATCTGTTTTAGAGTTATTGAATGAAATGAGTTTTGGCAACATCTATTCAATAATTTAAACGATTCAGGAAACAATAGAAAGCTGACATATTATCTTTTATTGTAGTATAGATGAATCCGATTTTTGCTTGAATTAAAAATAGTTTGGTTTATTTAATCGATGGTGATCAAGATCAGCATAATATTTTCTAGAATTTTAGTAAACGAGATATTAAGTATACATGATTCACTTTAAAATGTAAAATATGTATATTTGAAGAAAATTAAATACGGCTGTCATCATCAGTTTCTAAACTGATATTTTGTGATTTTCTTCTTGTTCCCAATTAAAGTCAACGTGCAGTCAATATATAATATTATAAAAAAATTTACTAAAAATACAGTAAATATTTTGAGATAGTTAATCATAAAAACTGAACCTTAAAAGTATAGAAGAGCACTTACCTCCAGATTATACTGTGATAAACTTATATGAAGTTTCGTTCTCTCTATCGTACTTTTTTTATATCAGACCAGCTCAGTCTTTGCTCTATTTTAAAGACGACTGTGATACTTTGAAAATTAAATTAAGAAACAGTGCAAGGGAAACTAACCTAGTTAGTTTCCTTGCCATTTCTCGCTTAACTCAACCACAGATGGGGCGCATGCTTATTATAAAGTTTGAGACAGACACAATTGATGGCACACCTTGGCACGATATCACAACAAAAGTAGAAAAATATTTTATCAAACAAAAAATGTAAATCACGCCTTGCTGGCAAAAAGCGATGAGTCGAGGCGACTCGACAGTCAAGTCGAGAGTCGAGACACACTTCAGAGATGACAAAAAAAAAAAAAAAAAAGAAAAGAGGCAAGCGGGCAGAAGATGTCGACGATTTCAATGAAAATCAAGTGCCACGAGAGCAACAACAGTGAAATAGGGTAGGGCAAAAAGCGCCCACAGAGAGATGTGGTGTAGGAAGAGGATGGGGGAGGGAGAGAGTGAAGTGTGGAGTGTAGCTAGTTGGGAGGGTTTAAGCTGCTCAGCGATGCGAGCGATATGGCAGGAAGCGGTAAAGCAAATAAAATAAAAATAATAAACCAATTATGCACTTTGCCGCAACATTGACTGGAAAAGTTTGTTGGAGTCTGTCCGTCTGTCTGTCTGTCTGTCTGTCTGTCTGTCCGTCTGTCTGTCTGTCTGTTGGGTTGGTCAGCTGCTAGCTGGTTGATGGAAGTGTTGCTTGCAACATGGCAACATGAAAATTAAATCAGAAAAATGTGTAACTAAAAGATGCATCAACCAGATAGTCAAGGTAAGGCTAAGGTAAGTAGCTGCCTGGGCTAATTCAACTAACGGCCAGGCCAAAAGCAACAGCAGGACAGTCCACACCAGATCTATCTCTCTCGCTCTCTCCCTCTCGCTCTCGCTCTGTCTTATCTCACTTGTTTTTGTACTTATGTTGCATGTTGATTTGCCATACATAGTTACGAGGAGCTGGGCGGGCGTTACAATCTGAGGTCAGACCGCGGAGGTCAACTGCACTCGCAGTCGCGGTTTCACTCTTTAAAAGGTTTCACTCGACTCCACGTCTTGTCTTGCTAATGAAGCTCCAGCTTAAGCGTCGATATTGTTATTGTTGATGAGCCCACGTTGATAGCTAAGCTGCCTGACAGTCTGCCAGTTTGTCGGACTGCCAGTCTGCTAGTTTGCCAGTTTACCAGACCAACGACAACATCTTTAGGAGCTACAGCATCAGAGTCTTTGTTTATCGTGCATTAAGTGTTTAGTATTTAGTTTGTTGTTGTTTTTTTTTTCTTGGTATACAAATTATCTTGCAACTATTTCTACTTATTATACCCGTTAGTTAAAAAATAAGTAAAAGAGTATATTGTGTTCGTTAATTTCTCTAGACCCCACGCAGATCGAGTTTGTTTTATATTTTTGACACGCCTCCTTCCGCCCCGCAAATTGAGAAAAACCACCAAACCCACATTCGTTTTTTATGGTTATTAGAGTTATCTATTAATATTATCTATTAACTCACTTTACCGCAGCAAGATCGGACAAGTAGAACGGCAGTAATAGCTAACCAAAGTCATTTAAAATTACGGCAGTACAAGCACCCAAAAGTATGCAGTAGTTTTTATTATGAAGTAATTTCTATAAAGTTCTTTAATATATATTGAAATAAGTAACGGGTATTCTTTGGTCGGGATTTCGACTACAGCCTTTCCGACTTATGTTTTTTTTTTTCGAATTTTGAAGGCTGCTCCCCGCCATGTAAATATGTGCCTGAAAATTTGTTTTGAGTACCCGAGGGTAATTAGTACCCCCTGGCAATTGGCAATTGGCAACTGGCAACAGGTTGTTGACTTGCCTCGTTGCAGGGCTTGTGGCACAAACTATGACATTTTCCGCAATTTTGTTTAATGTACTTGCCAAATGATGATAAAATATTTGCCAAAAGGTGAAAGTTTGCGGGTTCATTTCGTCTTGTGTCACAGCAAATCTTTGTTTATGCCTTTTCTTTGTCTTTTCAGCCAAGCGAAACTGAAAGTTTTGTTTGCAAATTGTTGCGCAGAACCAACAATTAGCGATGCATTTGCCAAAATGCTGGGCGGGGACAACAATGCGCCTAATGGATTTTTTACTCTTCGGATCATAAAGAGGGGCAGGAGGAAGCGGGTCATTAGGTCTACACAGTTTACAAGTACATAGAGCAGTAAAGACAAACATTGGCAAGGCAAAAACAATTTCCATCAGATTTATGTTCAACAAAACTGTTAGAAAATTATGCATGTAATATTTTAGAACAAAAAACTATGTACATATGATTATTAACAAGCACTTCTGAATTAATCGACTTAAATATTTTTAAGTATTTACTTAAATTATAAACTATAATTATTTAGAAGGTAGAATAGCTGAAAATTTGAAGTAGAAACAAATGTTTTATATGATTATCAATCGAGTATCAACATTTTGATATTTATACAAATTTAAAATTAAAAGACATTTCATAACATTATGTTTTAATAAATCTTGTCCTTCATTTAACAATTTTTCCATCTTCCGACCCATCTTTCTAATACTCGGACCTATTCTCATTTATTCACGCTTGTTCCTTTTGATTTTCACCTTTTTTTACTACCAATTATTTTTAATTAGTTTTCTGTTTACTCATTCAATTTGTTTGTACCCAATATTTGGCTTAATCGCTTCCTTTTATGGCAATATAAACAGAATAACGAATCCATTTCCGTACTGATACTGACCACTATTTTTACATCTAATCCCCGACTGAGTCACAACATAATTAGCGCACAAATTTCACGTTGCCGGCGGCATTCGTCTTTGAAGTCAACTAAAATAATTAAATAAATAAACTGTCATAATTAATTTGTGAAGCATCTGCAAAACATCCCGACAACCAAAGCGGTCAACGGCGCAGAAATCGTAAAAACAAAAAAAAAATAAAAACGTGAAAACCACAAAAAAGAGCCAATGTTGACCCAAATACTCACCTTAAATAGCCCCAGTCAAAGGGGGCCCCCAATACAAAGAGCATTTACAAAAGTTGATAAAAATTAAAATACTACAACACAACATTCATAAAATGCAGCTAAATACCTGCAACAACAACACCGAGAACAACAACAAAATGAAACCGGGGACGACACCTCAACTGAGTCACAATTTACAACGAATTTCCTTTGGGTATTAAAATACTTAATGATACCCTGTAAATATCACGTGGGATTTACTTGGACTATAATCCTGCTCATGCAACCATTCCTAAACAATTCTGCTTTGATCCTACGTATTTTAATATTTCTGTAGAAAGTATCTTAACAAATAACAGCATTACATTTTAATATTTTAGCACATTAATTTGATTTTAAAAATTGTGAAATAGTGACACTATTCATATTTATGGTATGCATATTTTAGGATTAAATATTTTTGACTTATATTGGTTATTTCTTTTAGTGAGTAAAAAAGATGAGCCTGAAATTTATTCAATGATTATTCTCCGATCCTAGTGAACTTCTTTGAATATCTTAACGAAAGTTAATAAGTAACAAGTATTTTTAGTCTACTGATTAAATGTGTCATATAATATGGATAAAGATAAAAATATTGAATGTATATTAATAACTAAGCTTACTTTGTTCTAAGATCTTAAAAGTCTGAGAGTCTCTCTTTATTCACTCAGCTGATGATTGTGTATACCTTTCTCACACATTTTATTGCTAGAGAGTATAAGAAAAATAAGAAACAAAAAACAAATTAAATAGGTAGCAGGCACACAAACCAAATATTTATCGCTTCCGGATTTTCAAATGTCGTTAAAGTCGCCGCGATCTGTTCAGTATCATATGCATAAATGTTCGCTTTATTGATTTCGGATCGTTTATTTGTCCGCTGACTGCTTACGGTTGTCAACGGCTTTTGAATAGAAGTATTTTTTCTTTCTTTTCTTGTTGTTGTTTTTTTGTTAAGCTTTTTTTTCTACGGATTTGATTGATATTCGTATCGATTGCGTTTGCGTTTGACAAGTTTTGCAATGCAACCGGGCAAGAGGCACGAATTGGTGCAACCTGTTGCAGGCTCAGTTGGCAGTTGAATTTAGATTTCGAATCGTTTCGTTTTGGCCAACTCGAATTAAATACATATATTTAATGCATTTACAAAATATCGATGACGTGCGCGGTTTGCCTTTCGTTTTAAACCAAAAATTTGGTTAACTCTTTGGTGCCTGGGAAGCGTGGCCACAGAGCACCTGACTCAGACTCTGACTCTGACTCTGCAACGTACTCTCCAATTGGACTTGGGAGCTGAGTTGGAGTCGGAGCTGTAGTCTGAGTTGGAGTCTGAGTTGCAGTTGGTTGTCGACTTCGACTTTTTGCCTTGTCGTTGGCGCATTTTCTACGCCTGTATGACATATCACCATAGATTTACATTGAATTTCAATAACTGCGACTTGTCGGTTTTGCAGTAGTTGCTTTCTGTCCAAGATGAAGATGAAATGCTGGCATTAAGTTGATTTCAAATGACTTTGTCCCGAAGCTTTCACTTTTTGCATTATTTTATTTATTTTTGTTGTTGTTTGCTTTTGGTGCGGGTTGAAAAAATATATATAAAATGCTTGTAGACCAGATCAGGATATTACAAGCAGCTGCATTTAAATACAATATTTCAAACAAAGATATGTTGGGAAAATGCGTTGGGTAAGTAGTCACATGAAAATAGTCAACGATGATAACTATTTATAAAAATACCTATTTATTTATAAAAATACCAATGTAAAATTTTAAGTAAATTATATTGAGTTAGAATTTGATTTTAATAATTGTTTAAAAACTTTTATCAAAAGTAAACTGCAACTTTCTTAGATTTTCATCATGGAAATCTGCGAATATCAATATATTTAATATCTTAATGTCATAAAAATGTTAATTATTTGTTGAAAAGAGTTTCAAAAGAATTTCAATCAAATTTCAAAAATTCTAGCTAAGATTTCTGCATTAGAAGGTGGCCAATAAAGTTTTTGATGAATTCTGCATTAATAGTTATTTTTTTTGTATATATTCAATAAATTTGCTTTATATACTTACTTATATATTTGATGAATATTATTGAAGTAAACTAAGGGCAGGTTAAGGGTTTTGATAACTATATCAGAGATATTTTGAAGTAAAATGTATAGAAATTAATGTGAAAACTTAAAAATATCTCTTTGATAAAATTTAAGAAGACATTGAAAAGCTGGACCTTAGTAAATAATGTGAATAATAAATAAACTAATAACTTCTTCATCTTAAACGGTTCTGTCTACAGAATACATTTATTGAATAATTAAGCGACAAAAAAATAAAACTGACGCCACATACACATAATTTGAGTTGAGTTTGAAAAATCCTTTTTTTTTAAATATAAAATCCTTTCATCTAAACGTAGAGACACTTAAAACTTTAAGCAAAACAAAAAAAGGTGAATCAAAATCAAAGGCAGAACAAGAGAGGGGGACAAAAAAAGGGGAGAAGCCGCCGATAATTATGATGAGAGTTCTTTCGGATCGATTCGGACTTTGGCGAAACATGGACTTCTCTTGGTTCGATGCGGTCGCTGACTTTTGCGGCTGAGCTTGGTTGATGATGATATTGGACACGATAACCATGAAGCTGTTGATTAATTTTGACTCTGCCACCGGAAATGTAAAAAGAAAAGTCGCAAAAACGTCGCTAAATGATAATGCAGCAGGCGGACTTGCAACTCAGGTCAGACACTGCGGCAAGGGGGATGGGGGGAACTGGGAATTGAAACGATGCTTTGTGCCAATAGAAACCAAGTCGAAGAGGGGCAAAAACAAAAAACAAAAACACACACACGTCACGGAAGCAGCGTATGCGTCAAGCATAAAAATATGGCTGATATTGGTTTGGTTTTTATGTGCTTTGGTTTTGGCCAACAAAAATTATGAAGTCAGCAATTTGAAAGCGGTGTTTCTTTTCGAGTTGGCCAATTTAATGGCGATTTTTAACGCTCAGGTAAAATGCTGTTGAACAATAAAGCCAAGTGCTTAACTGCTTTTAATGTTAATAGTGCTGTAAAGCTTGTTGAGCATTTTGTTTATGGGCACTGCCAATAATTTTTAAAGTTGGACAGAGTCACAATTTAACATATCAAACGGCAAGGTGTAAAATTGCAGCAGCATCGACTTTAATGAGTTGCGACGTTTGTCTTATTTGTGGCGACTTGGAACTGGACACGCTCCAGTTGAAACAACATCTCGGTTTAATCCGTTTTTCAACTAATTAGGCTACAAGTTGTTAGGGGAGGAGGGGAAAGGGAAGCCACAGGCAGCCAAAGTTCAGACGCGTTTTGGTTTCGGGCATTCATTTTCAGCACATTGACCAAAAGCGGCGCTGGGTCAGACTGACACTGGACCAACTGGCCGCAGCTTCTTCTGCTCCTGCCGCTCCCTTTTGGATATTCTGCTACTCTACTTCTTCTTCTGCTTCTCCTTCTGCTTCTGCTTCTGCTTCAACTGTTGCTCTTTCACTTCTGTTGCCGCTTCATGACGATTGCGGTGCGAGACTCACGAAGCTGCCTTCAAAAGCTGTCAAGTTAACAATCCAGACAACACAGTCTCAGTCCCAGTCGCAGTTCCAGTCTCTGTCTCTCAGTCTGAGTCCCAGTTGCAGTTGCTGTCCAAGTCTCCCAGTTCCCAGTTGCAAACGTCTCTCATTTCGTGTCCCTGATGTTGTCGTCTTCCTCTTCTGTCGGTTAATGTCATTATCAAGATCGTTTGCATTTAATCTGCATAAACAAATCAAATAAGTAAAACCGAGCCGCATTGCCCCGCAAAAGTGGCGCAGAAGTCACTCGCTTACCGCCACCGCCACCACCATGTCACGACGCCCTCAACGTCCTCAACCTCATCCTCATCCTCATCCTTAGCCAGAGATTCAGTCAGTCAACGGCGCGTCGGTAATGCGGTAATTGTTGCTGCTTTACCGCGGCACAGGCGCTGGTCAGCTGAAGATGGCAAGGCAGCAATATCTCTCTTTCTCTCTCGTTATCACTGCTTCTCTGTCTCATCCTCAGTCTGTGTCTCAGCCTCATCCAAATCGGCAACGCACGCAGCGGCAAATTAAGTAGAACAGCAGTTCGAAAATGCGGTTGGGCTGCGGCTGCTGCTGCTGTTGTTGTTGTTGCTGCTGCTGCTGCTGCTGCTGCTGAGATTTTTGCCAACAACAGCAATAACAGCAACTACGAGTATTTTGTGTGTGCTTTATACACTACACTCAGTCAAGTTGATATGGTCTTTTAAGTGTTTTGTTGCCATACAAAATGTTGCGCCAACAGGTCGTATGCGTAATAAAATTGTGCTCTTATCTATAAGAGCGTAGATAAGAATGCGTTTGGAGGTGAGCTATGTTATAAATTTAAATTGCTACATTTCTATAATTTTTAGTTAAAAAAAGTTAATTATAATAACAATAAAAAATAATAATATAATATTCTGTCTAAATCAATACCTTTTCATTTATAATAGAAACTTTTTTTAGTTTGTTTAAAGTCATTGAAATACGAACGAACTTGAAAGAAAAACTATTAAAAGTTAAAAATAAAATTTAAAAAAATAATATTTGTATTTTAAATTAATTGCATAACATTCGAAACAAAAACTGTAATGATAAAAAAAAGTAAAAGGCATGGGATATTCAATAATTTTTTGTTTTAATAGGTACAACATTATAAGACCCAGAAAGACTTAATCAAACCGATTAAAGTATTAGTGTTATTTTTTATCGAATAAGATGAGATTAGAAAATGATTATATAAAATAAAATAATTGTTTAAATTTATGAATAATGTTATTTACCATATTTGTTATATTTAAGATACAAAATCAATAACCGAGTTTCATTTCACTTTAAAAGCATTTGAAAAGTGTAAATATATAGCTAACCACAGCATGGAGGGCTTGGGCAGAGCTTAAAGATTGCATCGTTTCATCATCTCAGTGCAATCTGGGCAGCTCCCAGGCTCGGGCTTAGGTCCAGGTCCAGGAACATCGGACGCAGAGTCGAGTCGTGATAATGACCACCTATAGAGCACACGCAGCATACCAAAAGGAGACAGCGGACAGAAACATCTGAGCCCAAAAAGAAGCTGTGCACACACACACACCAGCACACACACACTCGCTTAGAATGTTGCAACAGTGTTATTCTATGGGCCCTTAAGATTTCCAACAAATGTTCGAGCCGCAGCTTCGACTTTTGACTGTTGCACATGCTGAGCGTTGCACTTAGTTAAAGCTTGTTGTTGTTGGCATCTCTGCTGATGATGATGGCACTGACTGCGACTGCGACTGCGATGCAGAAGATCGTCGCAACCTGATTGGGAACTGGGAACCTTGGCTGCATTTTGCGTTTTAAAGCCTTTGAAGATGCAAGCAGACGCAACAACGCAACAACGAGAGGCACTTTTCATAATCTTTGAGATGAGCAGGCGACTGGCCGAAAAAAAGAATTGCACAAGAGCTGCTCCCCATCCACTTTGTGGATCCCTGAGCATCCATGCTGCGCCTCACGTTCGCTCATAACTTCTCATATACTCATGTATATACCTCGAGATGCACTGTAGTCTCCTTTTGCTTTTGCAGCAGGTTAATGAAATGCGTTTTAACAAAGTCTTCAATGATGTTGTTCTTTCTGCTCTCCCTGCTTCTTTCTCTCGATCTCGGCATTCCTTCTTTATAGGCACCTTTAATGTTTCAATATACTGAAGTTAGCCAAAGCTTATGTATGATCAATGATCAATGATTGTTGGCGTAGCGTGTGGCCTTCTTCTCAGTTAATAATTTACAGTCCAGTTTTTATTTTATGACCAAGACTAGGATTCTGTCTGAGCTTTTAAGTTGTTCCAGTTGATTATTAGGAGAGAAACTAAGTCTTTTTTGCTGTGGTTTTGATCATGAAATGAAAATGAAAAGACTAAAAGAGGATTTGCATATTAAATTTGAAATTAGAAAGTGATCAGCTATAAAAAAAAACTTAAAATTTCCCAATTAATATTATAACATAACTCTTATACCTATAAAGCTCTACAAAGTCTTTACGGACACTTCAATTCTGGGATATTATTATATATATAGAAAAATGCATTTTTAGAGGAATTTCCTGAAAAGACAGAGTTAAGTATATTTATCTCAACTTATAAACTCCTTACTCTTCCCATATTCCATGTCAGTTACAGTCAGATGTCTAGCATTACCCAACTACAGTCATATCACTGACTCATCAACACCAGCAAAAGCCAAAATACAAGCCCAAATACAGACAGCGACTTTTAGCCTCTGGGCAATCTGTCAACTGGCGTCTGACGATCTAAGACAACAGCCAGAGCAAGACAGGCCAAGCAAAAGCGAAGTCCGCCAACCGACCTACAACTCAACTGGCTAAAAAGTGAAGACTGTAAAAAAAAAAAACCTAAGGCCTAAGGCGCTCTACAACCGCGTTACGCGCTAGTCCGCTGGTGACGATGAACTGCGATTGGAACTGTGTCTGGAACTGGGAAGAGAGACTGAGACTGAGATTGCGACTGAAACTGCGACTGAGACAGAGACAGAGACACGTCGAGTTGACTTCTGTGGACTGTGGGCTGGCATCATGGCTATCAATTGCCCAAAAGCGTTGCACAAATTGAAACGTTTGACTATATTTGGGTCAGTTAAAGTGATCACATTAACAAGTCAATAGGAGTGCAATATCCTTTTAGGGCATCGCACATCAACAGGAGTGTAACAGTTGGTGGTAACCGGTGGCATTGTCGTTGCCATTGCCTGCTCCTAGACAACTGCTGGGGTGTTGACACTGCCACCAGATTGATGTGTACTGGTTTCCATTGGTCACCAAAAGGTGACCAGACGCAGCGTGAGAACTGGTATGTGACTGCCCCAAGGGAGTCAGGCAACTCCACACACAATCTGGCAGGTATATCAGAGCATAGCCGGAGTCTGAGAGAGCCAGAGTTGGGCAGGGCACAGTGGAGTGTGTTTAATTGGGAAGTGCAAGTGCAGGAGACTGATAAGGGCAGGTTAAAACAGGTCAAACAGTGTTTGATTTAGATATAGGATAGCTATTTTTCGAATATAAGTTTTATTTTATATCTAACTGTCATTAGTAGAAAAGTCGAAGCTAGAGATTATTTTAACAAAAGATATAAGTAATAAAATTCTATGGTAATAAAATCGAAAAAAAAAAATATTCAATCGTTTTGAAATTTAAACTTAACACATAAAACGCATTAAAAATAAGAAAATTATAAAGTATTAATTAAGATGTTAATCTTTGGCTTATAAACGTTGTATTAAAGCACTAAATCTAAGCCGCATTAATATAAATAAGTCAATAAATAAATAAGTTTTATAGTTTTAGTCCAATTAAATGAATGAATTTTATTTTTGCCAATAAAATATTATTAGGTATAACTGCCAGTAGAAGTGGATATCTTCTGCAGTCCTTAGCTTGTTCTAGCTCAGAAGAACATTTTTAGACCCCGTACTTAAAAAAAGTACAGGGGTCTATTAGGTTTGTTTTAACGAATATGTGCGTAACAGGCAGAAGGAGGCATGGCAGACCCTATAAAGTATATATATTCTTGATCAGCATCAACAGCCGAGTCGATATAGCAATGTCCGTCTGTCCGTCTGTCTGTCTGTCTGTCTGTATGAACACCTAGATCTCGAAGACTATAAGAGTTAGAGACCCCAAACTTGGTATGTAGGCTCCTCTATATTGCAAGCAGATCAAGTTTGTTTAAAAATTCGGCCACGCCCCCTTTATCGCACACAAATCGAAAAACAAATTTCATATCCAAATTATTAGAACAATTTAAAAGCTAGTGACACCAAATTTGGTATGTAGATTCCTCTATCTTGCAGGCAGGTCAAGTTTGTTTCTTTTTTGAATCGGACCACTATATCATATAGCGCCCATAGGAACAATCGGTCGAAAATCAAGTTTTAGTATGAAAAACTTTTTTGTTTAATAAGATATCGTTACCAAAGTGATTAAATATGCATAACAATTGGTTTTGTATATCCTGTTCAAAGTTGGTTCAAATCGGACTACTATATCATATAGCTGTCATAGGACCGATCGTGCGAAAATCAAGTCTTAGTATGAAAATCTTTAATGTTTTATGAGACATTGTAACCAGTATGATAGAATATGCATTTAAGTTAACTAAATATTTTTTAATTTTTTCCATTATTAGTTTTTGCCATAGTAAGTACGGGGTCTCCGACAGTCGAGTAGGCTCGGCCGACTAGTTTTTTTACTTATTGCATTGAATGACCCGGCCATTAAGTGAATTATTTTTTAGCAGCTTCATCGTGACTGATTTACACAGTAGAAGCCAAGGAGGATACTTTAGACGCATGTGTAACCTTTAAACCGTTTAATCTGACAAAGGAAATAAATAAAAGAATTAACATTTATTTTTAAGCATGCGCTCAAGTATGTACCTCAGCCTGCATGCCCCATCGTTGTGGCAAGAATATGCCGCATCCAGAACACAGAATGCAACTTGACGGCGACTATCAAAACCGAAGCGAAAACCAAAACCAAAAACCGAGCGAGTCAACGCAGTCAACGGAGGCAACGGAGGAGAAAAAGCCACCTAAAAACCAGCAAGCAACACAAGCACCGAGACAAACAGAGGGCCATGTCTAAAGCATTTTTGAAACATGCGAATTGCTTGTACGTGACACGCAACAGCAAAAGGAACAGCGAAAGGGATGACGACGACAGCGATGGGGATGAGGATGAAGATGAGGATGAGGATGAGGATGAAGATGAGGCTGAGGCTGCTCACCCAAAACACAAAGAAGAAATAAGATGACCATGTCCAGTCAACCACTTAGCCATGAAAGCGGTAACTACATGCAACAGATGAAGCATGCGCTGCGGCATGCAGCGCACTCAGCGATCAAAACTAAAATGCCAAGGTAAAACTAAAGCTCAAAACCCGAAAGGTAAACGCATAATGTTAAGGTAAATGCGAAGGCAAAGGTAAAGGTAAACTCAAAGGTAAACTTTAAGTACTTGGAATGCGTTTGCAACCAGCAAGGAGCAGAAGCTTCGCCATGGATCACACAAAATGAGTGCTGTTGCAGCAACAGTAACACTGCTGCACTACGCACAGTGTCCTCAAGCATAACTCAACTGAACTCAAGTAAACAAATTCATTTGTTTCGCTAAATAAATTTAAGTAAGTATTAGTAAAAATAATAATTATATTCATTTGTTTCGCTAAATAAATTTAATTAGGTATTAGTAAAAATAATAAATATATAATCGGAAAATAGTTTAAAAAGATAGTTTGGATAACATTCACAGCTGTCAGGTGTGGGGTTCGAACCCACGCTCTCGTATGAGAACCAGAACTTAAGTCTGGCGCCTTAGACCACTCGGCCAACCTGACTTGCTGAACGCCAAAAACAAAACTGAGAACTTTTGTAATCATGTAAATTAAAACGATTACTCCTTATCAGTTTTGAGTATTTTTAGACTTTAGGCAATGTATATAAAACATAGAAATTGTGTAAGCAAAAGATTAATTTACTTATGAAATTCGATAAGGCTGAGAAATATTTAAGCTGTGACACATAGAAATAATAATTTTCAGAAGCTGTGTGAATATCAGTTGTGGTTTCCCCAAAACTTAATATGTTTGTATACTTTTAATTTGTTGCGTTGCCCTTAAAACAATCAATAAATAAAAAAGTATACCATTAATTATAATAGGACTAATTTTAATCAAGCCTAAACCGAACCTCACAGAACCGGTTCGGGTTTCTTTGGTGTCCGAACTAGATAATTGACCACGAATCCGAACCGCACCACTATTCTGAATTATAGCTGCGGTTAGAATAAAGGTAATTACACAATTATCATACTTTTGTAATAATAATAAGCATTTAAATCAACAACAAATTTTAATTTTTTTTAAATTTTGATTTAAGAAATAAAATCAATTGATTTACAAAATTACTGACAAACGAGAGCCATAAAAAAATTTTGTTGTAATTATTAAAACAAAATAATTCAAATCAAAACTTTGAGTTCAGTGGGTATATGAACCGGTTTGCGAATCGAACATAAGTCCCGCTCTTTGACTCGTTAAACCGAACCGAAAATTGTCCAATGTTTTTGATGTTTTTCAGCCTAAAAATTTCCTTCACTGACTGTGCTCACCACTGTGCAGGGACGCTCAATGAAATTTATTTGGTGATGCTTGAGCGAAGCGTGAAGTTGACTGCTGCAGAAGCCTCGAACTCCAAACTGAAACGCAGACGCAGACGCAGACACAGACGGAGGCACAGTAGAAATCACAGTGGTTGGTGCCCCTGACTCTTAAAGCCTCAAGGAGAGACCCCAACCAGAACAGAGAAGATCTCGGGAGCAGAGCAGAAAGGCAGCCGCGATCAATTTAATCGCGCAAATAATATGCCTGAGTCGCGGTCGCAGTCTCTGTCTCTGTCTCTGTCTGGGCATGGATTTAAGTCCTGGGACCTGGGCAATAAGTACAATAAGTAAATATGGAATAATCGTTATGTGTGCCATATGCGCAAAAGGGGTCGAGCCTTCTTATCGCAATAAAAAGATCAGAAAGTGTGTGACCGAAGCTGACTTTTGCATTTCTCAAGAATTTCAACCTGTGCGAGAATTTCGCATTCGCCTCTTTCACTTTGACACTTGTCCAAGAGTCCAAAAGAGGTCCAAAAGCGGACCAAGAGAGAGATCCGCGAGTCCATTGGTCCATTGGTTCATTGGTCCACTTGTTCGCTTTGCTGCGTCGGTGGTGAATGAAAATTACGCTAATTTTGTGATCCACTTATGTGCATTGTATACCCTGGAATGGCACAGCAGCAGCTGGGATAATCGGCAGAGTTGAAACGGCAATGTTGGATGGACTTCAATGCAATTACATGCTGCTGGGCCCATAAGTCAGAGACAGTCGGCAATGGCGATGGCGATGGCAATGCAGACAATGTTCCAATTCCCTGCCAATTTAATTGGCTTTTACACCAAACGTAACGTTGTTTCCTCTCCAGATGCTGTTTGCTGATCCTCGAGAGCAGCTCATGACACGTTGCGCGAATCACTCAAATGTCACCATAAATTCCGCGCATGCGCACACATTGGTATGCCTATTTTTGGGATCTACACTCGCACACACACACACACACATACTCGACACACTCACTCGTCACAATTTCACTCTGGTTACCAAGCTCAACCTCATGTCAGTTTCATGACGAGCGCTTTTGTTACCATTTTTCCATCTTGGCCATAAACTGCACTGCACTGCACTGCACTCCACTTGCCACTCGCTGACAGTCTTGGCCATGGCTGTAACTGAGACGAGCGGACTGTGCTTTTGCGTATATGCGTATCTCTCTTGTTACCGCTTGGCGCTTACCAGTTGCCTATTTTGGGAGTGGCGCTCTTTCCTTTTACCCCATTTACACCGCCCCAAATGTGTAAAAGTGTGAATAGCCAATTAGCGTTGCCACGCCGAAATGGCCAAAATGGCCAATGGCGCTTTCAACCAAAGGCCCAACTTGTTCGTTTCGTTTTAGATTTATGTTGTCTATAAATCTTAATCAACTTGCCATATTACAATTTACAGTAACATTTATGATTCCAGCTTAAAGGTGCTTTTGTTATTTAGGATAAAAACATTTTACGAATTAAAAAAAATCAAATTATTTAGTTCGTACAGTTTAAATATCAGGAACATCCAAATATTAAAGCTGAAATCTGAAATAAGTTTTATTGTATTCTTTTCTTTTTAATTTTTCCAAAGATTTAAAATAATAAGCAAAACGAACCTAAAAGAATAATGTCTACGTTTAGGGGGTAATTTCAGACATACTATTTTTAAATGGCATATCCTGTAAACATTGTAACCTATAAAATAAAAAAAAACTATAACGCTTAAATATTAAAGCTGAAATCCAAAATAATTTATATTGTATACTTTTTATAAATTTTGTTCAGATATTATGGGAAAAAAAAACTATGTTAAAATTTCAGACGTATCATTTTTAGATGGGGTTATCCTGAAAACATTGTTACAACCTATAAAATTTATTAGTAAAGTTCTGTGGTGTCGTCCAAAGTAGACTTTAAAATTCTTTTCCCAACACATCTGGGTACGAGAAAATGTATTTAATAGCCCCTACTTTATCCAACTTTTGAACATCACTGATACAGTTAACAATACTTCAGTCTCCATTTATCCAGAAAACTTTCTAGGTCTCAAAAACTATAATTTGATGAAATTCCAAAAATGTCAGGTGTGGGGTTCGAACCCACGCTCTCGTATGAGAACCAGAGCTTAAATCTGGCGCCTTAGACCACTCGGCCAACCTGACTTGTTGTATAAGGAAAACAAAACTGAGAACTTGCATAAATAGTTGAAATAAATGTTATTTAATTTTAATCAATTTGAAGAGTATTTAAAACGTAGATAATTTAGACATGTTAAAATAAAAATGAAACAGAGAAACTGTACAAACGTATGCTACCTGATAAATATTCTCATATTATATGCGATTATTTAAATACAAGAAATAAGACCTAGAAATAAGAAAACTCAGTTGTGTTGTCTCTAAGAAACTCACAAGAAGTTCTTGATTGAAAAAAGTTTGACAGTTTAAACATAAATAAAATTCTTAACACCCCACATGGAAAATCGCAAAGAAAACTTCAAGACATAAATTATTGATATCCATAAGCAAGCGACAATTGGAGTCAACTTATGTTTCATTACGCTTATTAGTGGCAATCAAAACGCGCACAACATGACTTTAATAACGTTTTAACATTTAATATGGATTTCCATCAATCAGAGCAAATGGCAACTAATTTTTTGTACATGGCGCAAACTGAGGGAAAAACACGCCTCCCCTAAACGATTATATCATACAAATTAATAATGGAGCCGCGAGCACAGTGTTGGATTGGGAACTGGAACTGGAACTGAAACTGAAACTTGAACTGGACATGAACGCACGTACCGATCGTGTTTTGCCATATAAATTGTGCATCCAGATTTGAGATGTGAGCGATGGCGATTGGAAAACTGAAAGTAAACTTAACAAATTTTCACGCAGCAAACGCAGGTGCAAAAAACTATGCAGTCGATTAATTAGATCAGAGCTATATGGTCATATATCTAGCCACAGTCAGTGACAGACTGACGCAGTGTGTGCGTGCCACATGTTGCAACCTGGCTCAAACACATCTCCAGCTGGCCAACATCATAATGATAATTATGATTGCCAGACTCAGACTGAGACTGAGACTGAGACAGAGACTTGGTCACTTTTTTAAGCAATTTTCATTTGAGCATCAACTGAGTGCGCCCGCATCATCATGATCATATCATTATCATCATCACTCCTGTCTGCTGGCGACAACAACGTTTGATCTTTGCCAGCTTGTCGCACCCAGCATGTCCACCAAGTTGCACGCAGCGCCTCCTGGCTGGAGACGTCTCCAACTTGAACAGCAACTCTAACTCTGATTGCAACTCCGACTTCGACTCCGACTTTAATTTCGCCTGCAACACTGACATTAGATGGCGCTTGTCTACAAATGTTCGTTGTATCAAATGAGTGTGGCATGCTGCGCATGTGCAACCAACAATCCCCGATATCTATTTATCTCTTTTTAGTGCCAGCGAATTGAGTTATCATCTGTGCTGTCAGCTGCTTTGTAAAAGTTGCCAGTCTCTTAATCTGGATTCGGCAGGGAATATAAAAGAAATACGAGCTCTTTAAGCTGCAGTTCTTATCTTTATAGAAGGTCTCGCTATTATCAATTGTCTTGAAGTTGTTACATGCTTGTCCCAGTTGAATTCTGGTCCCTTTCCAGCTCCTTCCTTAATAAGAAAATCATCTGAGACTGCATTGTCAAAGCTTTACCATTAACAAATTCTTTTCCCGTCAAAAATTGAAGATAACGTAATGCAGAGAATGCCAATTACGAGTAACTACCGTTAAATCATAATAAATTAATAACATTAAAGTATTTCGGCATATTTCAAGCGTGTTAATAATGCTGGAAATAGAACAGAAGATAAGATACTCTACAAAATTGAAATAAATTTCAATTAAATAAATAAATAGATCCGTAGGACATTAAGACACTTTAAGAAATACTAAAAATGTAGGAAACTTAAAAAATTATAAATACTTGTTAACTAAAGATTTTATAATAAAGGTATAAATTAAAAGAACAAGATAACGAAATTATTAATTAGTAATGCTAATGCTAATTTTTTCGTTGGTTTAGCGACCTTTTTAATTTGTTTAATTTGAATGGGTTGTATGTGTGGTTGCTTAGTGTCTATATATGACTATAAATCTAGACTTAACCTGTTCAAAATTTATAGATTAAGGCAATTCATCATTATTATTTTATACAAATCATGAGTGAGTTATAAAAAGCAGTAAAATAGAAATATAAGAATACTTGAAGTTATTCGTCTGATAAAGAATTTTAATAAGTTATAAGCCTTTACTGACAATGAATATACCCGATGGTAGAGTGCACTGTAGAGTGGGACACAATTTTAATGATGAAGCTTTTGTTTCTTGAGGATTTCCAATTTCGATTCATTGGATTTTCAATTGATATTTGTCTGCGCGCCAACGCAATAAAACAAAACCGAGAGACAAACAGTCTGTCAGTCAGGCTAACAGTCGGAATGGGAATGTTGAGAGAAGGGGCAAAGAGAGAAGGTCATGGTCGGAAAGGGGTAGTGGAAGTGGTAGAGGGAGCATCCATCCGGATGGATGGATGGCATCTTCGGCGTGGCTCATAAATTGAAAAAATAATATTTACACAAAGTAAACGCATTGAAAACAGTTTAAACAATAATCGCTGTGCGGCGATCAATAAATGCAACGTGAATGTTGTTGCTGTAGCTGTTGTTGTTGTTGTTGCTGTTGAGGCTGTTGTTGGGATCGCTTAGGCCAGGCCAAATGCATAAACCGCAAACTGAAACCGAAAACAAAAACAAAACCAAAGAAGCAACAACAACAACAACAACAACTACAGCAGCAGTTTCAACTGCCTCTCAACTCTCGACTCTCGACTGGCGGCAACTTCTCACGCAGTTGTGTGGAATTTTTAACTCATTTAAGTTTTTCTTAATTTTTCTTCGAGCCACAACGACGACGACGACGTTTGTCGATATTTACTTCTGGTTTATTTCTTCTTTTTCGAAAGTTTACGTTTACAAATCTTTCAAGAAATCAGCCTGCACAGCCGGCTAAGTCCGTCTTTCACCTACTTGAGCACCGTTTCCCAATGACTTGACTTCAACTCCAAAACTGCAATCCATGGCAATCCAGGACTGCGACTGCAACTGCGACTGAGACCGGGACAAGTTTGCGTTTTAATTACACGCAACGTTGTTGGGGCAGTCGCCGATCAGTCCGCCCGCCGCTTGGCCAAAAGGGCCCCCAACTTCAAGACCCATCAAATGCAACGTTCGAATGCACTTGCAACATGGCCCGAGTCGAAGTCACATCACAAT
Source organism: Drosophila innubila (assembly GCF_004354385.1). Taxonomy (NCBI): domain Eukaryota; kingdom Metazoa; phylum Arthropoda; class Insecta; order Diptera; family Drosophilidae; genus Drosophila; species Drosophila innubila. The sequence continues at coordinate 7,320,347 of NW_022995380.1, forward strand.
CTTAGCCACAGTCTTAGCCTTTTGGCCTGGCTTGAGAACCGAATCCACCAACTGAGGCTGTTTCCACTGTCGTTGTCATCTTCACAGTGTCGTTGTTATTGTTGTTGCTGTTCTTGTTGTTGTTGTTGTTAACGTGCTGTTGTTGCGTTGTTTGCGTTTAGCAATTAGAGTCCAATGAAGCGTATTCCTTATTTTTATGCATTATCGAATTAATGCCATCAACACTGAGCGTTGATGACGAGCCTTGTCTTGGGCCCAGATACTGAGAGACAGAGAGAGCTTAACTATTGATGAAGAGGGTGCTAGTGATAGATACACTGCAAGAAAATGTCAACTTTATACGATATCCACCTGCGACAGCCTGAAAAATGCCAAAGCCGTAATACACTGCACAAAAAAACGCATGCAAAACAAAGAGAATAGAGAGAACGAAAGCACAGATTATGACAGAATATCGTTACAAAGTGAGAAAGGTATATTTTCATATCAGAGCGAAAAAATAGTTATCTTAAAGTAGACTTCAAACACAGAGAGAATAATTTAACTTAAAAATATTTATACCTAAGATTAGTGCATGTAAGAGTCGATACACATAAATGTAGAGAAAAAGATGTAATTGTGACCTGTCAATAAGTACTACAAATATGATGAAGCTAACATTCCTATTAACACACAATACCATTATTAAAATTAATGAATAGCTAGTTTATTTTGTGCAGTGTGTTTTGTATGCTTGCAGTTGACTTTTGAGTTGTACTTTCCGGTTGCTGCAGTTGATCGCAAACATTGATCACCTGCACGTCAAGTGAGCTGAGCTGAGCATCTCGTTGTAGCCCAGAGAATCCCATAGAGAATCCCATAGAGAATCCCCGAAGCACAAAATTTACGCAAAAACTTGTTGACATTATTGTCGATTATTTTAGCAGTCCGCCGGCATAGGACCTGTAATTTCGATCGTTCTTTAAACAAATGAAGGAGACAAAATGAGGGAAGACAAAGCGAAAGACAAAGGCAATCAGTTCGATTGACGTAGCGCCTGGTTTCATGGCCCTGTTTGTCAGTTTCCTCAGTTCCCTTTTCCCCGCTCTCTGTGCTCCTTTTGCAATACCAAAAGCTGATTCTCATCTTGACTTGACTTGACGTCTGTCCGCGGGTGTCTGACTCCGCCCCCGCCCCCGCCCTCGGCTTTGTTTCCTCTCTCTCTCTCCATCTGCTCTCACTTATGGCTGTGCAACAGAGCAAATGTTAATTTTGTCTTTTGCCAGTTTAGCGTGTCGATTTTTTAATTAGTCGCATCGTCGTCACTGTGATTTATGGTCAGACACTCGACTCCAGGCGGTTAACCAGAGAAACAGAGTGAAAGAGAGAGAGACAGAGAGAGAGAGAGAAAGAGAGTCTGCACTTTGAAGTAGTTGCGAGTGTATTGGCTTAGCTAATAGGCTCTTCGGTTATGAGAATAATGTCGCATATGGAATTTCTGCATAGTTGACTCTGTTGATACCAGTAAACTCGTACTCCTAGTCAGCCTGTTCGACCAGATAAATGGTTGGTTGTTTATAGCCATGGCTAAAAGCGTGTGCAACGCCACTTGTTCGACTTAATGAGTTGGCTCTAACTTCCAACGATACAAACTCAGCCATACGCATGCCATTAATATCCAGCATTTTAGAATTTTGATGTCAACTTTGGAAAAAGCCGTAGTTTAAAGGTCAACTATGCATGATTCTACGCAAAAGCAGACTTAGATTATCTTATTGAAATACTTAAGAATGGCTGGCAAATAGTTTTCTTGATACTTGATGTTGATTGCGCAGAGCCCTTTTGAATGCCTACATATGGAAAAATATTACTATTATCAAAATAGTTGCAGCTTTAATTATAGACAATGAATTAAGATTAAATTTATTATTCATTATTTTAATTACATATTTTTTATATATTTATAGAGAATGATTTAAGATGAAATTTATTATTATTATTATTTATTTTTCTCTGAAAAATTTATATTAAAATTGCTGATACACATATCAACTTATATTCAAATATAATTTATAATTTATTTAAAATTATAATGCCATACATATGAATTATATAAGTATATACTTAAATCTCATTCTGTATATTATTGCATTTTAATTATGTTAACTTTATAAGTTCTATATAATTTTATTTAAAAATAAAAAACAATAGCCTATTTTAGTAAAAAAATAAAATAAAAGAAAAGTCACCAATCAAAGTTCTAATTAAGAAAACAATGAAACGATTTTTGATCATGTCAGAGCGACAAGTTCTATTGAAGATATTTGATGAAAAATTTGAGATACTTTAGCTGCAGCTTGTTGACTACATAGCTACAAGCTTAGACCCGCTGAGAAGCGAAACTTAACCAAACTGTTGTTTTAACCATATTTGCCAAATTTAACGATTGCATCAGATCCATCAGTCTGACATTTCTGTGCAGCTTATGACAATGCATTGTCGTAGAGAATGCCTTGAATGCATTCACGCAGCTTGCAGCTATTTTAATGCAGTGAAAACATGGATGGAATGTGCAGTTGCAGTTGTAACTGCCAAATGAGTTAGATAGGTGTCTCTGCCTACCTCGAAGTTAACACGTCGTAAGATATGGTAGTCCGACTGACCGAGCGATAAATCAACTGAGACCAAAATGCAGTTAGAGTTACAGCAGTCGATATTCCAATGATAGTCCATTGAACCAATCAAAGAGTCGAGACCTTTACTCTCACTTTTCGACAAGTTTTCAAAAGACGGAAATGGGAAGCGCGGGCGTAACACATGTTCAGCATTTATATGCAAATCGAAATCTACAAGAAAAGACTCATCATAAAAACAAAATTGAAAAGCAGATGGGACAGAAAAGTCTTGAAAAATCGAAGAAAAAACAAAACTACGATATGTGTCAGCATGTCAATCGGTGTGCGTGAGTGTGACTAGAAAATAGTAAAAGCCACAACATGTTTTTAACCTGGCCTAAAGATGGGTGTGCGATACGATGATACGATGACTCACGACGCTCACGCTAAAAACGCAAAGAGGCGAAGCAGGTTAACAAACACTTGTGCTTTAAATTAAATCATTGTATATTAAGTAAATCATGTTCTTATCATACCCTGTAAATATTGAGCATGGCTAAAACAGAAAACTTCGACTCTATAAAGTAAATTTAAGAGCGAGGAAACTAATTGCAGGTTAGCACTTCAAATGAAACTAATAATAAAAATAATATTTTTAGTTTCTTAAAAAAATTTTGGAAAGTACATTAAAATAAATAGTTTCGCTATAAGTAAGAGCTACTAGCTGTTTATCTTATTTTAATCTAAAAATACTTATTGAATTTAAAAAGATTTCCAATTTATACCTCTTTTTCTTTATATAAATAAAAAAAAATTTTATATTTTGTAATTATTTAATTTCCTATAAAAAAAGCATATCTGACAGCTAATTAAAATGTATCCAAGCAACTAAGTATAATAAATTTAAATTAATTTTGAAATTAATAATTAAATTAATAATTAAATTAAATTAAATGATGTTATTATTAAATCTTATTGTAATGCGTTGATTTATAATTATTTATATGGGAAGTATGATATTTACTACTAATTTTTCTAAATATACTACAGCTTGCGTGAGTCACTCGTGAGTCACGTGTCCATCTTTGGGCCACGCTTGCGAACCAAAACGAGAGAAAACGAAGCGAAGCATAACCGAAACCGAACTGTCCCATCAACGACAACATCTTAAGCTCATTTGTCACATAAAAATCATATATGTAATTTGCTTGACAACCAAAAGTGGACGCCACGCGTTGCAGCCGCAAAACGCCTCCATATTGGTGTAGGCAACACGGCGACAACATGCACATGATGCCACCAAAAGCGACTCTCTCTCTCTCTCTCTCTCTCTCTCTCTCTCTCTCTCTCTCTCTCTCTCTTCAAGTCTGAGCCAGGTTCGTGGTGTCGTTGGATGGTGTTGCGTTGAGTGAGCATTTCCTTAAATTAGCTGCACTTCGGATGCGCCATTATGCTTGCCCCAGACTGTTGCATGTTGCACTTGCAGCAGCAGCAGCAGCCGTTGTCATCATCTTCCTCTTCAGCATCATCATCTTTATAGTGATCGTGATCGTCATCGTCATCGTCATCACATGGCCTTTTTTGGGTGGGCACACGAACATTAAGTGCCGAGATTTTGATGGAGTGTTGATGCAGCTGGGGTCAGTCAGTAAATTTATGGTCACTTGATGCCTTGCATGATGCATGAGCCTCACTTTCAGGTGCGCCCACCCGTTTCACTCCAATCCATAATCACAATCACAATCACAGCACAAATACCTCAACAACTCTCCTCCAGCTTAACTAGCCATCTTCTTTCTTTCCTTTTTTTTCAGTTAATTCGTTTTCTCACAACTTTTAATTAGCATGATGATTTTTATCAAATGAAAAATTCTAACATGCTTTATGTGTTTTCCAATGAGTATCATGTATTTTCATTTGTTTATTAATCTCATGAAAAAATAAATAAACAGATTGATAACTTTTTGAATATTTTATATTTACAAAGTGCATCTAGGATAGAGTTTTAATAAAACATTATTAGCTAGAGTATTTATACTACCACAGTTAGGAGACTTTTTTCTTAAGTATTCTTTAGTTAACTTTTTAGAATAATAAAGATTTGGTCTGGTTTAATTTCAACAAACTTATATTAGCAAATTACGTTAAATATCTCTTTTATCGTTATCAATCCAATTCTTGTCTCTTTCCTTTTTTTCATTTAATTCGTTTCCTCACAACTTTTAATTAACATTATGATTTTTATCAAATGAAAAATTCTAACATGCTTTATGTGTTTTCCAATGAGTATCATGTATTTTCATGCACTTATTAATCTCAGTTGTGTAATGTAGAAAAAATAAATGAACAGATTGATAACTTTTTGAATATTTTATATTTACAAAGTGTATTTAGGATAGAAATTTAATAAGGCATTATTAACTAGAGTTGAAAGACTTTTTTCTTAAGTATTCTTTACTTAACTTTTTAGAATAATAAAGATTTGGTCTGGTTTAATTTCAACAAACTTATATTAGCAAATTACGTTAAATATCTCTTTTATCGTTATCAATCCAATTCTTGTCTCTTTCCTTTTTTTCATTTAATTCGTTTCCTCACAACTTTTAATTAACATGATGATTTTTATCAAATGAAAAATTCTAACATGCTTTATGTGTTTTACAATGGAAATCATGTATTTTCATTCATTTATTAATCTCAATAGTGTAATGTAGAAAAAATAAATTAACAGATTGATAACTCTTTGAATATTTTATATTTACAAAGAGCATTTAGGATAAAGATTTAATAAAGCATTATTAGCTACAGTATTAATACTACCACAGTTAAGAGACTTTTTTCTTAAGTATTCTTTATTTAACTTTTTAGAATAATAAAGATTTGGTCTTGCTTAATTTCAACAAACTTATGTTAACAAATTACGTTATAATATCTCTTTTATAGTTATCAATCCATTTAATTAGATATTTAAGAACTAAGTTTTAACTAACTTTTTATTTAGTTAAAGAAAAACTTCTATCTGTGAACTTTAAACATTCTTAAAAATTCAAATTCCAAAAATAAACCTTTAAATATGAATATGAATAACCAAAGTATCTGTAAATGCTTTCGTATATAATCGCACCTTAAACGATGGAAGCGATGGTCAAGTCAAAGTCTTTCACATCCGGTTCTCAGCATTGAAATGGTAAATACAATATGTTCAGTAGAACCGTTTAAGAAATCCATTTAAACAACGAAACACTTCAAAGTGAGCCTCACTTCTTCACATGCAGTTGAGGCTGAGATTGAAACTGAGGTTGAGGCTGTCTTCAAGCTGAAAGTAAAGCCCTTTAGAGCTTAGGCAAACATTTGCAATTACAATTTTAGCATATAATTGCAAACATGATAAACACTTTTATCGCTGCTGTTTTCTGCCGTTCAGAACAATGCGACAACAGATGCGGCGATCGGATGATGTTGGATGCTGGAAAAGGAGGAGGAGAAGAGGGAGGGTCTCTCAGCTCAGGACTGATGGACCGGCTGTAGAACTAGAGAGTTGGAGACCAGGACTGGGTCTGGGGCTACAACTCACGCAGCCGTCGACAGGTTTTGGCTGCCAAGAAGAAGCGTGTCGCCAATTGATCGTGAGTTTTACCTAGAAAAATGTCGCGACAATTGTTGGCAGAACAGAAAAACAAAACTAACAAAAGAACTGGCAACAGCAACAAGTCAGTGACGACGACGACAACGACAACAACAACAACTTGGTAGCTGCAACTGAGGCTGCTCTAACGTACTCGTAGTATGCAATTGAAATTGAAGAATTACGCGAAGAATGTCAGCGAACATAGTAAATGTTGTACATAAGGTTGCCCTGACTCTTCGGCCCATACATTATGCCAAGTCTCTTTTAATACCTGTTACTTAAAAAATAAGTAAAAGGGTATATTGTGTTCGTTGAAATGTAGGTAACAGGGAGAAGGAGGCATCTCCGACCCTATAAAGTATATATATTCTTGATATTTTTGATCTGCAACAACAGCCGAGTCGATATAGCTATGTCCGTCTGTCCGTCCGTCCGTCTGTCCGTCCGTCTGTCCGTTCGTCCGTCCGTTCGTCCGTCTGTATGAGCGCCTTGATTTTAGAGATAGAGCAACAAAATTTGGCACACAGATATCTTCATATCCCACACAGATTTGTTTAAAATTTTTAGCACGCCCCCTTCCGGCCCCGCAAATCACGAAAAAACCACCACACCCACAGTTTTTAAGATAATAATTTTTTTTTGTTTTGAGCGTTATCTATTAATATTATCTATTATCCCACTTAGTCGCAGAAAGATCGGACAAGTAGAACGGCAGTAACAGCTAACCAAAGTTATTCAAAATAATGGCAATGCAAGCACCCAAAAGTATGCAGTAGTTTTTAGTACATTTCTATATATTGAATTGAGTAACGGGTATCCTATAGTCGGTATTTCGACTATAGCCTTTCCGACTAGTTTTTGTCTCCTTTTCTGCTAGAGCCGAAGCGGGAGCAAGAAAAATTGTCACAGCTGATCATTGGGCAGAATCGTGCAGGGCCAAAACCAAACCGACAGCCCCCGCTATAAGATGTTCTCTGTGGCGGCATCTAAATGAACTGAAGATCAACTTCATTTTAGTAGCCAGCGCCTCATTACGAATGGAAATGATGATGGACAATAATGACGCGACAACAGGAAGTCCATTTCGACGCGGCCAATAGCCAACAAACAACAACCAACAACCAACAGGCAGCCGACTGTTGGCCAAGTTACCAGTCAGTTAAAGTTAAAAGTCCAGTCTATGCCAGTTGTAGCCTTTTCCCACTCTGATAGTGAATGAACAGCGATTGCGATTGCAACTACGATTGCGATTGATGTCCATGTCGATGATGATGATGGTGGTGACCAGCCTCAGAAACCCGATCTTCAGCTGGAACTGGGCTAGTCCATCGTTAAATTGATTTGTGTGCGTTTATTTCTTCTCACAACGAGTTTCCAATGGCTGAGAAAGCTTTTGTCCCTCGATATGCAACTCAAATACTTACTATTTCAGTAATACTTTATTTCTTTTCGATATATATTCGAAAAATGTCACCTATGCTGAGAGCCACTTTGTTTGGATCGCCTTTGATGAGCTCGGACTTCCGTTTATGGACTACGGGACTCGCAGTTTAGGCCTCATCGTTGTCATAAGAGAGTTGTAAGAATTTCGTTTATTTTCCAGTATTCCTATTATTATATTTTTTTTTACTTTTTTGTGCATAATTTTACCAATTTGGTTGGAGAATGCTAAACATCTGCTTAATTATGTAAGCTTAGCTTATCAGAGTATTCCACTCATGTCCATTCAACTGCCAAAAGAACAGAGGGACCAGGTCTGAAGTAGAACTAATCAACTCTGTAAACTTTGTTCTTACCAAATATTTACTGAGGATAAAGTGTATAGATTTATTTTATTTTTTTTTTAGAGTGACAATACACCCCTTGGCTAACAATTGTATCAATTGCATTATGTCTCCTAACATTTATCAAAATGGAAATTGAATTAAGAGATTGATAGACGCGATGATGAGTTATTTTAAATTTTAGAGTGACCATATAGTCTTACGCAAAAAAGTGATCACTTTATTACCAAATTAACTGACACGATATGTAAATGCTATAAAAATTATGAATTTGCTATAAATCAACATCATTTAACATGCATAAGTTAATGGTTAATGTTAAAAACAACATTCCATATTTACTCTAAAGACGTGTCAGGTGTCAATTAACAAGTCTATAAGCTCCTAATTACCCCCTAGCAGCGAGGAGGCAGTTATCCACTCGATAAAGCGGTCTGCCTTGATGGAGCCACAGTAACAACTACGATTAATAGACCGACAATTCATTTCAACGATGGCTGTCGAACAAGTTGACAAACAAATTTACGGCACAGCTCGTAATGGCGATTGAGAACCGTTAAAAGCTATTGCCAGGATTGTCATAATTTCGATTAGCTGGCCAATAAAAGACAACAACCACAACAACAACAATGATCAGAGTTCGATTGAAAATGGCACAAACGCCCGCGACTTTCATTCGTATCTATCGAAATAAAAAGAGAAAAAAAAAAATCATCCGCAAGCCTTTTCCAACGAACAGAGACCGCTTGTTCAGGCCAGGCCTGTCCAAATGCAACAGAAATTAAAGTTAACAAATTTCCGACAATGTTTGGACATTTTTCCAAGCCGAACAACAACTGCAACAAGAGGCGTATAGCGGTCACCATTGACTATGGACTGGCAATGATCTGAGTACGAGTACCGTAATTGTTCGACGTGTTTTCGGTTCTATTGTGCGCACATTGCCAGTTGTCAGAGGATCGTTCAGGAGTAACCAGTATTCAGTGTTCAGTATTCACTATTCAGTACCCGGTAACTGGTAACTGGTAACTGGTATCTGGCAACAAGTACTCTCTTTGTGGATCTGGCTGCCATTGTCAGCAAGTAGCAATCGAGCTTCCTTCCATCAGCAGACGCCCAAAGGCCCGCAACTTGCAACATTTCTTTTACTGTGTTCGCCTTTTTTTTGTACTTTGGGAATTAGACACACACATTTAAAGGGAGAGGTGGGCAGTTGGATTTGGGGGAGAGATGTGTGTAAAGTTAAGTTGTTGTCATTGTTGTCAGCAAAGTCGTGAAACTCAATTGAAGTTGAGATTTTGGTGTACCTGGTGGGGCAAGAAAGTAAGCTAACTGTTGCAAGGCGATTGTGTGGCATAAGTGGCTCATGTGGCACATATGAAAGTTAAATATAATTATCAATTATATAATTATAACAATATTCTAATTCAGCTACTTTTTTTGAATTATTTAGAGAATTTATTACAAATTATTGCATAGAATTTGATGTAAAAAATCAATATATGACTTTACGCGTGTTAAACAAAAAAATTTAAAGAGAGTAGCAATGTAAAATGTATTTATAAACTAAAAGATAAGTACTATATTACACTAAATATCTGTTAGTTAGATAGCTACTACCTTAACTAGACCGTAAAAAAAACTAAAATGATTAAAATACATAATAAATTCAACCTTATCAGTAAACTTATGACAATTGATTTATGACGTTGACTTCTGTCGATCACTGTAAGTAAAATGTGTCAAAATTCTAGATTTAATGGAGATTTATTAGAGTAGTAAGTAATCAGTATTTAACATCGTAAATAGTACTAAAGTAAGTTAACTATAAAACACATATTGCAGTTTTCTATAATTTATTCTAGAATTCCATTATTTTTTATTGAACAAATTCCTTAATAAAACTCTCACTTCAAATTTAACCAGCGACTCATTAGAATCAGTTAAAAAGTGTGAGCATAGTGTAGTTAATGAAAAGAAGCATTGAGAATTGTTGTGTAAACACTGGCAGACAGTCGATAATGCAGCCTATTGACAAATGCAATTAGTGTGGCAACACTCTCACACTCCATTGCTCAGTTGGTGATAATTAGCATCTAGTTAAAGGGGGAAGATACGTGTATCAGATGGTGTTGAGTGCAAATCATTGGGTCAGGCATTAGGCGAAGATCTCAGCTCTCAGATCTCAAATCTTAAATCTGAGATCTCAGGCAGAAAGACACAAAGTTCTCACAATTTAATTAGTATGCATTTCCATTATTTATATAGCCTCAATGCCCACATCGTTAACAGCAGTCGGTTCAGGTATTGTTTTCATGCACTCACAAAAGGGAGATGGCAAGCGGTAAAGTCAAGTGTGGGGAAAGGGACTCCAAGCAACTTCAAAACTTTGGCTTCAACTCTCGACGCGTACGCATGTCAATCTTGTCGGATGCTCTGTTGTTGCAACAACAACAACAACAACAACAAGTTGCTTATAACTCATTTGGATTGTAACTCTTGTTGGGTTCTTTTCGCTTCAAGCTCTCAGCAATGTTTTGTAGATTTTATGGCTGTTTTTACAGCCGCGAGACGATCCGTGTACTTCCACAAACTATTGTAATACATCAATATGATTATTATTCTCTGTCTCTCTCTTTCTCTGCATCTCTATCACTGTCTCACTCTGTCTCTCATGTGGCATGTGCTTGATTTATTTCAAGCTTTTTCGATGCGACTTCTCTTTGGTTACCTTTTTCTGGGTTCTGTTTGTCAAAGGCAAATAAACCGAATTGAAAACCGTTTATTTTTTTTAGTTCCTTGTATTGGCATCTTTAGCCCTTCTTTTTTCACCCTGCATATTTATATTTGCGGTATTTGGTTAACTTGAATATGTATTTCCAAATAGTGTGAACCTACTTTTGTTTGCCCATAAATACTGTTGTTTTTTAATTTGTTGAAAGGAATTTTTAAGAAGAACTTATTTTAGTATTGGGGTCAATATGTTTAATCTGTAACTTTATCTTTATCTTTAATATTTGATTAAATATGTCAGAGGATCTTTGTGGTTCGAAAAGTAATTTTAATTTAAAGTGAGGGAACTTTCAATAATGACATGGTATATAGTACATAACCTTAAAGAGTTTACATAAAATTTCTTATTTTATTTATAGGGTAGCTATAGGATACAAAAAAAACAAGGTATTCTATATTTTATGTATATAAACAATCATTTAAATTTATACCTTTCGAATACAATTCTCTATCATCAATAGATTTATTACTAGATTCAAAAGAACCATCAAAATCGAAGTGACATGAGAAATTATAATATTAATATATTATTTATTGAGGATAAATTAGTTTAGCAGTTACCGATAGAATTCCTTACAGTATATTAGCTATAAAACAGGAATATATTTCTCATTCAGATATTATTATTATTTATTTAGTTTTGTCAAAATATACTTGAAATGATAATTTACAAGACATTTCTTTAATCTTTAGGAAATCCATTTACATATCTGGAAATTTAATCATTTATCTTTACAAGTTCATCTTGTCAAGTTAAGCAATTCAGGTCACAATGCAAAAGTTCAGCCCACTGCCCGCTTCCTGAGGCAGTTTTCGGAGCTTAGCTTGGATAAATTTCCATGTACTTGAGTACGATATTAATGAAAGTATTTCTCATAATTAATGAAATTTAAATGGGCGCATTACAAGGCAACGCAGACAGCACAAAAATAAAGCAAGGAGGGGAAAAAAAAACACAAACAGAAATCAGTTTAGCTCAGAGAGCAGAAGTTCCCACATCATTAATAAAAAGAAGACCAAGCCGAGATCAGAGACACACACGATGATCTGCCTCTGTAGCTGCTGAAGTTGCTGATGGCGCTGGCCGTTTGAACGAAATTCAAATGAATTAAAGCGGGTCCAACTTACAAATGTATCTACAAGATACAAGAACAAAAACAAATCCCAAAACATGCGACGACAAATTATGCAGTGACAACGAAGACAAAGTCAAAGCACAAAGCGCAGCAGGAGTAGGAGAGGGAGAGGGAGAGGGGGAAAGAGAAGGAGAAGGAGATGGGGTAAAACTTGGAAGCTGCACTCTTATCTCGAATGGATTTGTATTTGGATTCAGATACAGATTCGGATTTGTATTTGTTGTTATGTGAAATAAATTATAACAGTAGAAATAAAGTTAAGCGTTTTGTTTGCTGTCCGTTGAAATGAAATTTATTTGGCTTAATTGACAGCGGCGCTACCTGAACCCAAAGACAGAGAGAGACAGAGTGAGAGAGAGAAAGAATGGATCTTAATCCCCTTGAGCGAATCTATTCACGAATCTATCTCAGCTTCTTCACACTCAATTAGCTTCAAGTGGGCTTAGACTCGACTCGTATCTTGACTGCATCTCTGGGCATTTACTTTAATATTTTATCGATCTCATTTACATGAAGACTAGATAATCCATTCTTCGACTTGGCTACTTCAGTTGCTAAGCTCTCAGCTGGTGAATACACTCATACTCACACTCACACTGCGACTAACACTCGCATTTGTATCCCATGGCATTGAAGGCAGTTTGAAAATGTTCTCAGCTCATAAAATTCCATAGTGAATCATTTTTTGTGTGCGCTTTCTGTCTGCCGTCTTTGTCTTCGTCGTCGTCTTCGTCTCCATCTCCGCCTCAGTCTTCCTGTCCCTCTGTCTGAGTGCGCTCCATTGGTCTGCATTTCATTTATTGTGTAATTCTCCACAATGTACTTTTTGGCCACGGATTTGCTGTCTTGTCTTCGCTTTGAATTTGATTCTTGATTTTATGTCAGTTTATTTATGATAAGATGACCTTTTTTTTACATTTTTATCTGCTGTATCTTCTTCTTCTTCAGTTTTAGGTTCAGCTTCAGCTTCAATTTCATCTTCTCATTTTCTCATCTTCATTGGGCAGCGCTTTGATAGAATTGGAGCTGTTTGTGTGTTTGGGCTCTTCTACGTTTTCCCATTTGGGAACGTAATTGTCGAAATGAATGAATGGAGCTCATTAAATTATGGCCCATTTATGGTTTAGCGGTGTCCGCATTTGGTAGACACTTTTTGAAATATGAGTAGCCATACACTGCGCGAATTGCGGGAGTGACTTACCTGATTGATGCTGACGGGAAGTATTAGTTTGAGGTTGGAAAATAGAAACGTTCATTGCAAATAAGATCATTTCTAATCTGACTTTTTCTTATTTATTTGAACACGACTAAAAGAAGTCGGAAAAAAATAAATAAATTAGATTTTAAAAAATTTAATAAATAAATTTGACAGAGACCAAATCTTCCCTGGATTCTTAAATCGGTTCAGATTCTTTTATTTTTATTTTTTAATTTCTAAATAGCATTATACATACCTAATATCATCATTATCTTTTTTTATTAAGCTTTTCTTGAAATTCCAGATTATTTAATATACTTTTATTTAGTATTTCATTTCAAAATTATATCAGCTCTTTCAATTTGAAATATTCATATTGTTTATCTAGAATCTTTTGATCTGTAATATTTATTTTCAGTTTATATTGCACACTTTTACTTGAAGCTACTGCATTTCTCTCGGTGTTAATTGGCAAATCCTTTAACATCAGCAACAATTTCCGATCATGTGCACTGAGTGCATTTAAATCAAAAAAATCCAATTGCTCAGTTTACAATGTTTTTTGATTTCGTATATAGCAGCAGCTAATGTTGTTTTATTGTTGTTCACGTTGAGGTTGTTGTTGTTGTAAGTTGTTCGTTTAGAGCAAATTTTCAAGATCAACAACGCAGTTGAGCGTCACGATGATGAAAAGCGAGATCTTTTATAGCGATTAGCTGCAGACAATGAATGCACGATGGATTCAAAAAACAAAACAGCAACAACAACAACAAGAAAACAAAAAACTCCGTAAGACCGACTACAGAACTTTATATAGGAGACAAGCCAAAGCGACAAGAATGAGAACAAGAACACAAACTTCTTGTTGATCTTTTTCTTTTTTTTGTAGTGATTTTTTGGTTTTGTATTATGAGAATTGAGCCAAACATTTTTCAACTGGTTTCAAGGCGCAGACAAAGGCATAAAAATACAAACAGAGTCTGGGATTTGGATTTGGAATTTTTTTGGTTTTTTTTTCTGTTGGGTTTTTTTTTTTGAATCCAAGCAAGTTGACAGAATGATGATGGGGTCAGTTATTACTGTCAACGCTGTGCTGTGTTGTTATTGTTTGTCTAAACATAATTGAAGCGGGTTTTCAATGAGTTAATTTGAAGTTTGCCCGGGCACTTAATGAAGGAAAGGAGCGACGCCTACGTAAACACAATTAGGTGCCAAGTGATAGAGTCGTCGCATCCCATGAAATGACAAAAAGTGGAGTAAACGCAACTTGGTAAACAAACAATAAGAGTTCGGACCGTGAAATCTTATTTGAATGAGCATTGTCACGGGTCCATTCTTCCCCATCACTCACCCCACTCTCCCCTCGGAGGCCCTGAAGTGTGCACAGCCTAACATAATATTTTCATAGTGCATTTTAATGGTTTAACATTCAAGTGGAATGCTCAACTGATGCATCTCGCCGACGCGAAGTTGCCGCCGCGGCGTATGCGTAATTGTTTTGTAAATGATATGGCAGCGACTGGACGTATATATACATCTACTGCCCACTGTCCAAATGACTTGCCACTTTCTGTTGCCAAGTTTAAAGTTGCTTAATTAGGCGATGAAACGAATCTCGCATCTCGCATCTCGAATCTCGAATCTTCAGCATCGACTATGACTTTGGCTATGATATTTGTGGCCCATGTTGACAGGCAACAAAACAGATACAAAGATACAATCCCAGAGACGCATAAACATACGCACTCCTCAGCAACTTCATTAACATCCAGAGTCGTAGTCTCCGCCTCGGCACCATCAGTGCGCCGTTTAAGAAGTAAAAATAAAGTATTATTTATGATTATTGTGAGAATTTCACAATGGCATGCGAGAATTTATTGTTAATGCTTTGTTGCAGCGACCGCTGACCAGGCTGCAAACTAACAACTACATATACACGTATAGTATAGACAGCCTCTGTACGATAATAATGGCAAACTGGCGTTTACCATGGGCCAGATTGTCAAACAAGCACTTAAATTGAAGAAAACAACATTATTAAATGATCGATTTCTGTATATTCCATACAATAAGAAGGTATTTCAGAAAAGTCCTTGGCTTTCTTTACTAAATATCAAAATACAATCCAAACAAAAAGAGAGCATTGCAAATTTCTATTTCATAAGAAGTAAACTGTCTCTTAATTGTCTTATCGCAATAATAATTAAAAATAATAAAAAAAATAAATATTTCTGGATTTCTGTCACTTTTATTGATCCTATTTTTAAATTTTTTCTGCATAAATGCATTTCACATTTCATGTAAAATTTGCTCCACAGTGCTGCGTCCCAAGATCAGCCAAAACGAATGGTGAAAACAGCAACAACTGTTAATGTTCTCCGTCTTTACATAATACACATACTATATATGGTATTTATGCATATATTGATGTACATGTGTATTTACTTCATCACAATTTTCGCACTGTGGCCCATTACGCACTTTCTTTATTCTCATCAATTGTTGTTGCTGTCCATTTGACGGTATTTTGCGATGTAGCATTGTAATTAAAATTTTATTTCTAGCACACATCTTTTTGTTGACATTAAAATTGTATTTCCACAAAGCTATAAATGTTGTCTAATAAACGTCAATATTGGTTTTAATTTCTCAGACATTTCCTTATTGTTGCTGATCTTCATTTCTAGTATCGACGCCATCTTTTGGTATTGCCACTTCGGCAGCGTTGCCACCCACAATGGCGTAATTGCCATTTGAACTGCCTCAAATTGTTGAAATAATAAAGCCATGGTTTTAGAATTCATTCATACAAATTTTTATTGTTTTTTTTTCATATTTTTTTCTTTTGCATTTTGTTTGTTCGTTTTTTGTTTTTGTAGCTTGGTTGTTTTTCTTGTGGTTTTTCAATTCATTTGTTTAATTACTAGAATTTCATAAAATTGTTTAGACTAAATCGTAAGTACAACACTAAATTACAATTGTATGCATGTAACTACAATTTTTAAGATTTTCATTTTGTATAAATATGTTTATTTAAGGTCTTATATACTTTTTACAATCTGACGCGTGTATTTGTGATCTTTTTTTTTGGATTTTCATTTTCTTTTTTGCAATAAAAATATAAATTACTAAAAACGACTATTTAAAAAATTAAATATTTATAAAAAAATATATATATTTATATTAAGATGTATGTATGTATATAGGCGGTCTAAGCATATATCATGTATGAGCGTAGATAACAAAATGATTTATAGAGAGAGAACTTTAAGTATTTACAAAATTACTTGAGATAAGTATTGATGAGCGCTGATTTTTTCGTGTAGAGTTTTTTAAGTAGCAAATGTATAAAAAATATATATATGTGTATTATTATTTTTTATCTTTTTTTTTTAGCACTTTAACAACTAGTTTTACACTAACGAGGAACCATTTGCAATTTAACTGTAAGTTTGAAGATTTAATTTTGATATTTTGGAATTTCGCAAACAGTTTTCTTGCGTTTAATGGGTTTGAGATCAAAATTAAATGTAAATAATTGTTTGTTTGTTGAGAATAACAAAATAATTATAAGACTATACTGTTCTGAAGACTTTCAAACATACAATATTATTAATATGTAGGTGTATATTGATGTGTTCTGTTTTTTCATTCAATTTTGTTTCTTGATTTGAAATTTTCATTTTGTATCTGATAAATTTACGCTTAAGATTTATAAATTCAATACATTTCGTTTATAACTATAAATAATTACTGACTTAATTTGCTTTAAATAGCTCCAAATTAAAAAAACTGCCAAAAATAATATAAAAAAGGTTTAAAAAAACAAAAAAATTGTATGAATTTAGAATTGTGTATAGAGTGTAAATTATAATTAAGAACTTATAATAAGAATCACTAAATGTTTTGTTTGTCTTCGCTTGTTTGTCTGTTTAGGGTTTTGCCTTTTTATGCTAATTAATTAAGCTAGAGTTAAATTTAGTTACACTTTCTATTTATATATATATGTATTTTAGACACTAAACTTAGAGCGCGAGATAGTCAATTTTTAAGTTTTTTTTTTAACGTTTTTAGTATTTTTGTGTTTTTCGTATATCCGATTTATCTATAATTACTATATACAAAATGCTTGCGCGTCAATGAGGAATTTTCTGCAATTGTTCATTTAATTTGTAAATTTAATTAATGCTTAAATTAGTTGCTATTTAAGTGTAGAGTTCTTTTTCTTGCGTTAAGTATTATTTACAATTTATCGCAACTAAATGAAAAATAATAATAATAATAATAATTGAAGCAGATTTTTCAGTAACATGCAAAACGTCAGTGTAGAGTTTATCGTCCAGTGTAGAGAATTTATTAAGTATTAAATTTTTTGTGGTGGCTGCGCTGGCGCTTTGTCTGTTTATTGGTTTATTTGGTTATTGGCCAAGTTTACAAGCCGCAGCCAAGCGCCGTTATTATGGTCAAGTGTGGAGAGTTTTTCATATTTTTGGATACAATTCAAACAATTTTAATTGCATTTCTTGTGTTACTTTTATAAATGTGCGTAGTTTAAATACAATTTGAGAACTTTATGCTTACGTCAGTCCATGCGAAAACTAAAATGTTAAGTTAATAATTACAAAATACAAATTTTAATAAAAATTGATTAAATAAATGTTTGAGTGTGTGTGTGAGTGTAGAGTTAAGCTTGTTACAATAATGACGACTGCACTGCTTCAATCAACAACAAAGCCACAATTAAATGTGGCTCATTTGGCGTCTCTCCCTCTCTCTCTTTCTCTCCTTCTAGCTTGCTGCAGTCTTTGTTTACATGTGCGGCGTACCGCAGACCACTGTGCGCTGCGTCGTCGCCGCACCGCTGCCCGTCGCGGAGGCAGCGGCCATCAGCTGTGAGGAGCAGGCGCCTGCCACTCCTGCCGCGGCCAGGGATGGCCAACGTTGGCTGCAGTACGATCCTCGCCGAGCACTGAGATCCTCTTACCCCCCTTGCCCTCGCTGGCGCCCGTTACCGCGCCCGATCCGCTATAGTCTTTGGTTGAGCCGACGCCCGCTGTCGACGCCGCTGACGACGCAACGCCAGCGTTCGCTGCTGCTGCCGCTGCTGCTGCGCCCGCTGATAGCAACTGCGAGGCACGATGCATTAGCGTGGGATCAGTGTTGAGTTGCTTCTGCGACTTGGCCCGCTGCAAGGGCGCAATTTGGCCAACGCCGCAAAACTCCGAGTTGGCATTGTTGTCCGCGGCAGCGGCATAATTGGCCAAGGCGCCCGAATACATGCGGCACTCATCGGCTGCGGCGGCAGCAGCTGCAGCGGCTGCCGAGGCGCAGATGTTGTTGACCGACTTGTCCCACGTGTTCTTGATGATGTTGGGATTGCTGTTGTCAAAGGTCAAACCACCGCTGCTGCCCCGCTTGACGCCCAGTGAGCCCGGTGGACAGCCCATGCCCATGCCCACGCCCACTCCGACGCCCCCGCCCACGCCGCTGCCGTTGTGATGCATTGTGGCCACCGCGTTCTGTTCGTTCTGCTTGCGCGCCTCGGCGTCGTCCTTTTCCTGGGCGCGCTTCCGCTTGCGCTTCATGCAGAAGACGACGCAGGCGGCGATCACGGCCACCAGGGGCATGGCCACCGAGAAGATGGCGATGAGCACGACCTGGGCATTGGTCAGTCCGTCGGCACGGGCCTGAGTAGTGGCACCGTACTGATGGGCATCGTAGGTCACCGAGTCGTAGGATTCCTCATCGCACTGCCGGCCACGGAAGCCGTTGGCACACACGCACTCGAAGCTGTTGACGCGGTTCATGCAGGTGCCGCCGTTGTGGCACGGCCGGCTGACGCACTCGTCGATGTCGATGGAGCAATCCTTGCCGGTGAAGCCCGCCCGACAGGCGCACTGATAGTCGTTGTTGAGATTGGTGCAACTGCCGCCGTTGGCACACGGCTTCGTGAGGCAGAGATCGACGCGACTGCTGCAACGTGGTCCATGGAATCCGGGCACACACTGGCAACGATACTGGTTCAGCATGTCGATGCAGGTGCCGCCATTCTGACACTTGTGTCCCGCACAGTCGTCAATGTCCTGCTCGCACTTTCCGCCCGCGAATCCCTTGGGGCAGACGCACTTGCCACTCGGCTGACAGCTGCCTCCGTTCTGGCAGGGATTCGGATTGCAGTTGTCCAGATGCAGTTCACAGGTGAGTCCGCTGTATCCACTGGGGCAATCGCATTGAAACCCCTGCTTATTGTTGTTGTTGCTGCTGCTGCTCGTATTGTGGCACTTGCCCTGGTGGCACGGCTTGTCCGCACAGGTGAGCACCTTCTCCTCGCACATGCGTCCGTTCCAGCCCTGGGGACAGACACACTTGTAGCCCCGCTGCGTCGCCTCGTCCACACAGGTGCCGCCATTCTGGCAGGGATTCACATCCGCATCGCAGGAGCTGATCTCTGTCTGGCATTCGTTGCCAGTGTAACCGGGTGCACATTGACAGGTGTAGAGAGCCTGGCCGTTGTTGAAGCAGGTGCCGCCATTGAGGCAGGGACGATGGTTGGTGCAGTACTGCAGATCCTGGTTGCAGAAGAGTCCGCCCCAGCCCTCGTTGCAGATGCAGTCCCAGGGCTTGATGCAAGTGCCGTGCACACAGCTCGGATACAGGGCGCACTCATCGCACAGTGGTCCTCTCCAGCCCTGTTGGCAGCTGCAAGTAGATCAAGGATAACAGCAAATTAGCAAATGTTGCCAATTAAATACAAAACGGTTTATCGATAGCACAATCTAAGGACACGGACACGCGTTGCCAACTACAATTTAGTTAAATGAGTTTATCGATTGCACATTTGGTGCATCAATGAAATATGCAAATGTGAAAACAAAACAAAAGACAACAAAAAAACGAGAAGTAAGTAAAGCGAACGCTGAACATGACGGACACGCTTATTGCGCTTGCGGCGCTGGTTTACTTTTGAAGTTTTCAGCAAATGCGAAAGCAAGCAAAACGAAGAAGAAGAGGATGGAGAAGGAGACGACGCATCACCTGTTTAGCAAATCACTCACACACATGCATACATGCATGCATAAATCAATACATAAGCACATTTGTATGTAATTGCCTGTGTGGGCGCAGCAACGCTTGGCTGAGTTTAGGGCAAATGCAGAGAGAGGAGAGAGTGGGAAAGAGCAGTAAAATTGCACACATTTGCTTTGGATGTGCACTTATACTGCTCTCTCTCTCTCTCTGTCTTTGCCTACTTCCCCAATGGGATCTCAAGAGATGCCCCCAAGCGGGATATGCGCTTGACAGCCGAGCGCCAAAGGAGAAGAAGGCAAAGTCAAAGGAAAAGACATGTCAACTTGAAAGTCAAAAAAGAAATGAGCACAAAAAGAAACAATAAAATGATGCGATGTTGTTATTTTCAAGTGTGCATATCCGCAGTCAGCAAGAGAGAGAGAAAGAGAGAGGAAGACGCAAATGTTGCGTTTCTCACGATCGAAAGCACAAAATTAATTTATTTAAACGCAGCGCGTTCCACTTTGCGTTGCGTTGCGCTTCCTATGAAACACGCACGCGCAACAAATGCAAACGCACACGCAAAAAAAACAACAAAAACAAACACAACAAATACAAATCCTTCACCCACAAACTCTCAATTGGCAATAATTCAAAGCATATGTAGGTGCGTGTGTGTGTAAGGGGTGGGGGCTTACAGACAAGTGGTAATTGATATGCGTAAGTGTGTACACAAGCAGAAATGTCAAAAACAGCGTTGCCAACTACCAACTGCATAAGTGAGTAACTTATGTATGTGTGTGTAAGTGTTTGGTCATATAACGCGCGCGTTTAGAATTATTAAAATATTCCCACAGAAAGCACTTCAATTTTCAATGGTTTGCTTTTTTTGCTTTTTGACTGAGAGTGGCACACACGCATTTTTGAGCGTAACCGCTTGCGGTTTTTTCTACGAACAATCGATAACTTCGGGTGGGGAACTGAAGTGAAGTGAAAAGGGGGTCTATTTATAAAGCAAACACTTTATTCCAAATCATAAGCATCGTTGTTTTTGTTGTTGTTGTTATTGCTGACCATGATGTGACTGAATTTTGTTTTTTGGCACAATTATTGAACCACAAAATGTTTGATTTCCGTTTATTGGCCAGCAATGCATAAATAATGATCAACATCCGGTTTGAAAACAAAGTGTGAAGTGAAAAGAAGAGAAGAAAGAAAGATCTAAGCAACGGCGCAATTAGCTTTTCTGCATACAAGTTGGCAACGCGAGCGAGGCAACAGCTGCTTTTAATATGAGTGAGATTTGAGCTTGAAATTTCATGCTGAAAATATTTGCGATCGTCGTCAAAAGTGTTGGTTTACACCTTGCTTTGTCATTGTTGTAGTGGTTGATGTTGCTGTTGTTGTTGTTGCTATTTGCCTGCCCTATGAAAAATGTGGGAAAACTTTGTAATTCAATTTCATTTGCAGGTTATGCATTATGTCTGTTTGTCTGTGTGTATCTATGTGCGCATGTGTTTGTGTATTGCTTTTACTTGATTATTTCAGCAGACACTCGAATATAATTGTAATGCAAAACCTCGACAATCAAATGACAGCCAATGCACTCCACACTCCACGAGAGCGAGAGAGAGAGAGAGAGAGAGAGAGAGAGAGCGAGGAACGAAGAGAGCGAAAGACAGAGCGACAACCAAAAGAATTTCTTGTGGTCGCACAAAACGTGCCACTAAATGGCTAAGAGCCTTCAAACGTTTTGTTGTTTTGCCATTGCTTTTGCCCTTTAACAAAGTTGGTAGCAAAAACACAAATAACAACACCGCAAAAGGTGTGTCCAATGACAATTGCTTGGTGGGGGGGAGGAGAAGGAGAAGGTTTAGCAAACAAGCAACAACAACAAAAACGTGCAGCAAGCATAAGCAAAAAAAAAAAAAATTAAATAAAAAATGCTCATCGTTAAACGTTGCCAACTGAACAAAAAAGTACCGCTAATTAGCAACATGCTGCTGGCAATACGCGAGAAATGTGTCTAAGCATCTGTAAACATAAGTTCATATGTATATTGAATTGTATTTGTACTTACTGGCATTCATTGGGCTTATCGCATTGTCCATGTACACAGCCTTTGGTGCATTTGGCTATAAAGAAAACAAAAAGAAGAGGGAAATTAGTTAAAAATTTCAATCAAATTAATTGATATGTTGATTGGTTTAAAAAAATAGTTAAATATCCATAATAGCGACACTTTCTCAACACCTGCCGCCTTTTGAGACAACACGCCCACACGCAAGCGCACAGCGCCCACATTAAATTAAAGTCAAAAAAAAAAACAATAGAGGAAAATAAACTTTCTTTTTCACGCGTTTCGTCGCAATGAAAAGCCTCTAAAAACATCTTTAAATAACAAATAAAAATAAAAGCAAATGAATAGACAGAAAAACAAAAAAAACCAAATAAAAGAAATGGTAAACGCTTTGGCCAAAATGAATCATGGCCCCGAAAACGCCAGTGACTCTCAAACTGTGCGACAGCAGGAATAACTTGTTTCTAATATGCGCGCCCAGGCCAAAAAGGAAACACCACAAAATGAAATAATCCCATGGCCACGAAGAGCTGCAACATCCATAGAGCAGCAGCAGCAGCAACAACAACAAGCTGCCACAAGCGGCCCGAAAACAGATTCCCAAGCTCCAAAAGGTTCGACGAAAGCTTCGATTGTATATTGAAGTGAAGAGAGACAGAAAGAGAGGAAAGAGGAGCTGGAGTTGGGCCAAGAATGTGGCAAACATGTTTCTGGCCAGGCCCAGACCCAGACCCAGACCAAGGAACAGGCACAGGAAGTAGGGGAGTTGGTTTTACGCCCGCCCGCCTTGTTGCAAGCAAGGGTTCTTCTCTAGCTGCTAGAAGAAATAAGAATCGTGAAGATGGCGAAAAAGGCTTCTCTTTGAAATCTGGCCAACAACACAAGACACAAGACGCAAGACAACTCCGGCTTAAAGTTTCATTCAGCAACAGGCATCGAGAGAAAATTGCTGGAAAATCACAAAAACGTGTTCTTCTCCCAATTCTTCTACTTTTTGAGCTGCTCTTTGGGCTGCTGTTGCGCTTTTAATTCCCCCGCACACGCAGATAATATATATAAGCCGTAATATTGGCAATTGGCAATGATTTTTATTACATGGCCAAAAGACCGAACATTGCAGAGCAACTTCAGCTCCACTTTGAAAACGTTCTACGAAAGTGAGTTTGTAGTTGTTGACGTTGTTGTTGTTGTTGTTGCTAGTTGGTTGTTAGCTGGTAGCCAAGTCTGTATTCGTTTCGTGTCTATTTTAAACGTGGCCACGATGGAGTCTAGTCTTGGCCAGGATGGATTCTTGAGTGTGTGTTGTTCACACGCCCGCGAGCGCATGACGCAAACTGTATCTCATGGATGCGATGCTGAGATTAACGATTATCTGCCTGGTATTTACTTTCACTTAAGATTGCCTACAAGGCAAAGTATCTCACAGATACAATTCTATCTTTGGCGAGTTGTTATAGTTTTACAAGCTGACTCCAGCATTTGAGTGAGCTATAAAATGTATCTACCTGGTACAAATGTATCTTTGGCAGCTACAAGTGCATCTTTTGGGCACCCACAGCTGCCATTGCAGCTGGCCCATTCATAAAAACGTAAAACAGCAACAACTTTAGTGCAAATAGCTCATTTCCTTGAAATTAAAACGCACACACACACACACGCACAACAGACAGTTCGATGCTCCATTCAAAACAAAAAAAAAGCTGCAAAAACCTTTTGGTCCAATTTAATAAGAGCTCTCTCACTTCCACATGAGCAGCTTTTTTTATTTTTACTTTTTATGCTTGTGCAGCACGTTTTGCCTTTTTATTTTTGCTGCTGCTGGAAAATAATTTTCGCATAAATGTGTGTGTGTGTGTGCCTTAATTTAAGCTCATTTTTGCGCATTTAACTTGAAAATAAAGTAAAACAACAGCAACAAGAGCGGAAGAGGCAGCTGCTGTGGCAAGTTGCTTAACCGGCAGCAGAAGGACACAAAATTATGTGGCCAAAAAAGAAGAAGATAAAGATGAAGCAGCAGAAGCAGAGAAGGGCAAAAGAGAAGGCGGGTAGAGTCGGAATCGGGATCGGACCACATTTAAGGTGTAATCAGCCGTAGCCAGGCCCTAAAGGAAGTCTTCTTCTATATGTTGTTGTTGTTCTCCTTCTTGTTCTTCGTCTTCTTCTTTTTCTGTGGTTCTCGTCCTCAGCAATGTGCGGCATGCAGACGATCGACAATCGAGGATGAAGAAGAAGAAGAGGAAAAGGAGGAAGATACTCAAAAACGACGTCAACGAGGATGGTACGTCATGATGTTCAAGAAGCTGCTGCGCGTGTGTGCCAGTGTGTGTGTGTATGTGTGTGTGTGTGTATGTCCACACACCACACCTTGAATATGGAACCTGGGGGCCCCTTTGCACTTGGCGTGGGAAGATTTTTGTGCTCTTCGTCAGTTTTGTGCTCTGATTCACAGTCTGTCTCCAAGTGTGCGTTTGTGTGTGTGTGTGTGTCCCTTCCCCACCCCCTGCCCACTGCCCCTACTACACACTCTACAGGTAAATGCTGCCTAGGTAGCTGCTCAACTACTATAAAGGGTCTGTGTCCGAGTTTTGTTGTTGTTTTGCTGCTTCTTTTACTACGTCTTTTTCTTTATTTTGTGGCAGCTTCCTCGTGTGTTTTCATTTTTGGGTTTTCAGTTCATTACGTCGTTTTGTTGCGCCTGTTTGTTCTGCCCCATGCCCCATGCCAAATGACAAATGATTTCTCTACCCCTCTCTCTCCCTCTCTGTCGCTCCATTTGGTAACAAACTTCATTGATTTTTAATTTATTTGTTTGACTTGGATATTTGATTTTTTGAATATATTTTTTATTCAAATTTTTGTCAAATCATCGAAAAGCTACGCATTCACAATATAATTACACTTTTAATTCGTTAGCAGCTTCTTGTCTCCCATCTCTCTCCCTCCCTGTGTTTGTAAATATATTACTGTCTTTTTCTTTGTCTCGATCTTCTGTGTTTTTGTGTACAATCATCTCATTTGATTTGACAAGCAAGTGATTTTCAATAATAATGAGAGTTGTCCGTGAAGTGCGGCACAAGAAACGCGGCACGTTGTGTCCACTTGATAAAGCAACAACGTCAACAACAACAATAACAACATTTACAACAAACATGGCTGAGAGCTTCAGCGAAAAGAATGTAAAAATCATTTTGTGGCGAATAGAGAATGGAATTGAAGTAGTTGCCTCATCTTTGTTGATGCCACTTAATGAGATTTAACAAATATTTAAAAAAAAAAACCCTAACCGGTTCAGAAAGGGTTCGAACCAAGTCTTAAAAACTTTTCCTTAGCATAATTTAAAAACTTAACTTTTTAAACTCAACTACACCACAGCAATCAATGTTAAATCTAAATGTATCTCTAAGATACTTACGTTTCTCGCAGTACGTGCCCTGCCAGCCCGTTTGACAGATAATTTCACCCGTCTCGGAGCATGTGTAATGTCCAAATTGATCATCCCGTGGACGGCAGAGATTGGCACAACCCGAGCCATAATAATGCGGATCGCAGGTGACACGAAAATCATATTCAAGCCATGTGTGCAGCGACTCGGATTTGTTCGTCTTCCACTCCGATGAGACCTCGAGAACTTGTTGCACGGACATTCGTTGGATGAGCTGATCTGAAAAAGATACAAACAAAAAACCATAAACATCAGCATAAAGATAAAGTGTGTGAGAAAGTAAAGTAAAAAAAAAAATATGAAATAAAACAAGAGCTACAGCAAAGTGAAGATAGACCCTAATGAAGATTAATTGGACTCAAACTAACAGTTAAGACGGGGGGAAGGGGCTAGTACGGATGCTGGCGGCATTAAAAGCAGTTGCTTGGAATTTTGGAACATAGAAAGACCGGCAAGAAATCTAAAAAACCAAAACCAATCCCAAACCAAATTCAAATTCAAACTCAAACTGCAA
Source organism: Drosophila innubila (assembly GCF_004354385.1). Lineage (NCBI taxonomy): Eukaryota > Metazoa > Arthropoda > Insecta > Diptera > Drosophilidae > Drosophila > Drosophila innubila. The sequence goes on from NW_022995380.1 coordinate 7,346,524, forward strand.
TCGCAGTGCAAGTCAAGTGCCGTGGCCAAGATATGTGGCTAAGAGGTAGAAAGAAGAGGCAGCGGAGAGGGTACTTGGTATTTATTTATTTTTTTTTGCTGTGTCTGCAGAGCGGCGGGCGGCAACTGGCAACAGGCAGGCCGCAAGTCAGTCAGCCATGCAACACACGACTGAAAGAGAGAGCGCGATCAAGACAGACAGAGCGAGAGAGAGACGCAGACGACAGTTGCATTTTCAGCTGTTCGACTGTTGGACCGGTCTATTGGATGGCAACTTGTTTGTGTGTGTGTATGTGTGTGTCTATATAGCCACATTATGCCATGGTCTATAAAGTAAATTGCAGGTGCATGACTATTCGAATTGCATGCAGCCAAGTCGAAATTCAACTCAACACAACTCAAAGCCAAAGCGGGCCAAGAGTTTTGTTTAGTTTAGAAATAAGAAGAATGCAAAATAAATAAAAATAATGAAATATAAAAAAAGCTGCATAAATCTCTGGCAATGCTAAAAATGTTACAATATGGTTATGGAACGCGGTAGCCACAAAAAAAAGCAAAAGTTGGCTAAAGATGATCAACAAGATGAGACAGAGTGAAAGTACAAGTGGAATTTGTATTTCTTGCAATGGGAGCAGCTGTTAAACTAAATGCAATTGACAAAGATACCAAGATAATAGAGACAGAGAGAAAGAGAGAGAGAGAGAGAGAGGTAGATGTTAAGTAAAGTTAGGCAGCAGTCTGTGTGCCACGAGTTTGGGGCAAGCGATAAATTACGGCATCGGAATTGACAAGCGCACCAACTGGTTGCCAATAATTTGAGTCAAATAACCAAATACACATATGTATATCCATATCTATATCCAAATAGCAACTAATTAATTACCTAAGCCAAAAATATTTATTACAACAACAAAAATTCTAAGCCAGTTGCAAGTTGGCCAAGTTGCAAGCTTCACCTGACGTGGCAACATGGAAAAACGCTCGCGCCAAGCAACAACATTCCCAAAAAAATGCCAAAACAAAAAAATAAATAAATAAATAAAAAATGAAAAACAGAATTGAATTTTGTGTTGTGGTTTTATTTACATTTGCAATACACACACACAGACACACACACATGGGATTTGTGGCATGACAGGTTATTAGGCGACTTGCCGGCAACGCTTCAAGCGAAACGCACAATTTGACTGCAACTTTTGGTGTCCAGTTTGGCCAGTTATCAAAGTGTGTGTGTTTGTGTGTGTACATAGAAATAAAGAAAATAATGCGCAAATATTTACGCAAAACGGCATTTTTTAATTATCTATAAAAAAGGATATAAAAGAAACACATACAAAGTGAAAAGTTGCATGTGACAACTTTCGCAATTATTGAAAAAGTTTCTTCTATAGACATGATTAATGCACGATCTTTGAGGAAACATCACTATAGCCTTATCAACGGAAAAAATTGACAGTAGCTTTAAATGATATTAATAATAAATGATAAGTGGTGAAACAGGACTTTGGCTTATTAACAAAAATTTCCCTGGTTGGGAAATTTTTTAAGTGCTTTCTTAGACATTAGTAATAAGTGTTCATAGGCAAATTTCCCAAAAACATACCAATTAGGGATATTTTAATATATACTTTATTAGATCTAACATCGCTTTTAAAAAAGTTTCTAGGTTACCTTAAAGCAATTTTCTCGCCTGGGAAATTTGCTAAAATCTTGAAAACAAATGAGTGAAATTTGTGTGCAACAAATTTGCAACAAGAGGAATCTCAAACTTGACTCTGACAGGGGCAAGGCTTAAGTGTAAGGCCTCAACAACTGCAAATATTTAGTCGTCGTTGCCGTTGCGCTGACTTCTGCTAAAGGAATTTATAAAATACCATTTTATCAAGACACACGACGACGCCGACGACAACGGCAGCGGCGGCGGCAACAAGTTTTGTGTTTCTGTGGCAAAGAGGCAAACAGCTCCGGGACTCGCGACTGTTGCTGGGCTGCCGCTTGATCCAATGAGTTAAAATTAAAAGATAAGCATTTTAACAACATCGCCAGCAACAGCGTGCAACAACAACGTGCAACTAACAACTTTGGCATTGGCAGAGATTAATTGGTAGGTAGGGATAGGTGAAAAAAAAAAAAAAACATAACAAAAAAATAAAATAAAAATAAGAAGAACTTCAGCGAAAATCTTAAGAGCATGAGTTGAAAGATTTTCGACGCATCAAGCCAAGAATCACCTTGCACGACGCAAAACGAAGGCGGTCAAGCTGTGTATATGTATCTCCCTCTCTTTCTATCTCTCTCTCTCTCTTTCTCTGTGCCTTCCTCAGGCCAGGCCACAGTCAAAGCTGTGCTGGCAGGCACACAACTTGTGGCCTCTTGCTTGAAGGCAAAACCTGGCGAAAAGGTCGCAACAGTTAAGTCCCGAATCCCTCCTGCATCCTCCCACTCTTCCCCTGCTGTTGCAGCTTGTTGCAAGTTTCTTTTTGTCTGTCTTATTCCTTTTTCTTTATGCCTCCTTTTTCTCCTTTTTTTGTATGTAATTTATGTTAAATGAATATAACAAAAAGAGCTGCTAAACTTGTTGGCAATGCAACGCACTCGAGACAGGCGTAAACTTGCTATGCAGCCTCAAATATGCGGGAGATCGAACAACAGCAACAACGACACTAACAACAACTGCAACAACTTTTAAATAATGAAATTAATCCTTGACAAGCGCGTACAGCGAACAGCCTCAAATTGAAATTGCAAAAGAAGGAAAAGGGGAACGATAAAGATCTATTAGCTAGGGAGCCCGCCATGCACTTGAGCACTAGAGATTCTCAGCAGGATGCCATGTCTCAGACTGATCACAAAACAATTAAAATTCCTTCAAAGGACTAGGCCAAGTTATAAATAGAAAAATATAGAAAAAAAGAAAAAATTCTTCGGAAATTTTGAATAAAAGAAATGTCGAAAAGAATGCAGGTAAGAGATGTAAAGAAATTAAGCAGGTAGCTCAAGCCAGGTGTGTGGGAAAATTCAAGAAGAAAAACGGCCAAATAAAAGAAAAATTCAGAAAAATAAAAAATGAGAAAAGAGAACATTATTGTAAAGAGCTAATGTCCTTGGTAATGGACCACACAGTAGAGACTCGCAATTACTACTTCATATGGCTGTGTGGTCTGTCTCCTTATCGCTAAAGACAATCGAGCTGAGTGGGAATCGGTGCATTGTTTCAAGATGAATTACACGATCGCTGAATTCCTCAGCGAAATAATCAAAGACGACAAAATCCTGCGCCTAGAACTAAAAATTCGTGATATAAAAAAAGACAGACACAAGCCAAGTTAATGTAAATAAGTGAGGATGAGGAGGAATGAGCTGAAGAATGAATCGACCTCAGCACACTTCCGTTCAGCTCCAAGGCAAGCAGACAACAAAGGCGACAAGTCTGCGGCCAGGGGTTGAGTCGTGGTTTATCCCTAACTTGCAAAGCAAAAAAAAAAAAAAACAAGGGGGCTCCGCCCCCTGCTCGCTTCGCTCGCCTACCCCCGGCTCGCTTCGCTCGCGGTGAGGTGCGGCTACAGTCGAGCACGCTCGACAGTAGGATACCCTGAGCCCATGTACTCTTTTATAAAAAGTTGATTGTTGCCCATTTCAATGGGCTCAGGATATCAAAATTACACACGAAACTATGAACAACTTTCGGTTTCTGAAGTCACTGTGCTTATCACTGCAGACTACGTTATTAATGCCTCACTGAACTAATACATCACTCGATTACGATTACGACTTGCGATTTACCAATTTTTCAATTTCTAATTAATTTTAAATAAGTTTAATATAATAAACTTGTTTAAAATTAATTAGAAATTGATAAATTGGTAAAATCGTAATCATCAATCGATGTAGCGTGTGTCAAGAGTAGCCACAAACTACAACTTTGCTCAGCCTGCAATCTGGCAGCACCCATTTTCCTCTCACTCTCTCCACTTACGCAACAAATTCAAGCCTGCCAAAGGCTGCTGCAGTGCGCGCGAAATTTGAAATAAAAGGCAATGTCTAATTTTACGAGATTCTTAAAGCGGAAAATGCTAAGATTTTTTTTACAACGATAATAAGCAGATACTTATTATATATATGTGTAAGGAATCGAAAATATTAATAATTAAAATTATTATTTTGCAGCTTTCAGTGCTCGGCAAAGATGCAAGAGTAGTGCTGCAAAATGATCGCTATTTCTCTCATGCAATTTCATACATACATAGCTATCAGCTTCTGCTGATTTTTGCCGTGCAAAAATACATATTTATATATTAACACAATTATATTTTAATCAAATTGTATATTTGTATATACATAAATTATACATTAACATTTTCATTACATGATATCGATAATATTTTTGCTTATCGCTTAATTCTTATTTGGTACCAAAAAAAAAAAATGGTACTAATTCGTTCTGTCTTTGTGCGCCTTGCATACAAACGTGAACATGCTGTCTCGCTCGTTTGATTTGCCATCCAAATGTAATTATTCAACTAAATCTAAATTCGAAATAACTTCTTTATTTATGGGTCTATCGCTTTGAAATTTTCAGGGTCGTTTAATACGCATACTTCTCAACTGATTGTTCAGTTAGGGAGTGCTATGTCAAAAATTGCGCCTGTAAATAGTTTTTTTTCAATTTGTGGGCGAAGGGGGCGTGGCATCAAAAATTGGAAACAAACTTGACCTGCGTATGGTATTCACAAACCTGCATTCCAAATTTGAAGTCTCTAGCACTTACAGTCTCTGAGATCGACGCGTTCAAACAGACGGACAGACAGACGGACAGACGGACAGACGGACAGACGGACAGGGCTAGATCGACTCGGCTGTTGATCCTGATCAAGAATATATATACTTTATGGGGTCTGCCACCCCTCCTTCTGCCTGTTACATACATTCTGCCAAACACATTATACCCTTTTTTGCCCATTTTCAATGGGCTCAGGGTATAAAAATCAAGCAAGGGTTATTTAAAACCATTCAATGTGCCGGAAATCTTATACAGACACACACACACACACACACACTCTGATGAGTGTGGCAAGTGTTGAGCTTTAGTTAGTTGCGTTTAGTTGAAAATGAAACTAGAAATTTGAGTAGATCAGGTGTCCAGGATCGATCGGTAGATCGTTGATCCTGTCGATCGACAGGCAGGAAGCGACAGTTATGAATAAGGAAGCAATAACTGTGTCACAGGATATTACAGGATATGAATTTAATAATGATGTTGTACTTACTGTTGGAACGCGCATTAGCGCTGTTGTTCGTATCATGCCAGGCCTCAACGATCAGCGTAAAGGTGCCCTGTAAATAAAGAGAGAGAGAGAGAGAGCGAGAAATTAGAAGAAAGCACATGAAAGAAAGTTCATTTATTGTTATTAACAACAAAGAAGATGCATCAGTTTGTAGTTTGTAGTTTGTAGACGGGAAATGAACAGTTTTGTCTAGTTTCGTCAAATCTATCACTTATAAAGATATCATCTGGACCATAACTAACTTAATGGCTAATGGCTCGAAAGCTTTTACAAATCGAAATACTCAATCCCCCTATCGCAGTCTCACAGCCCACAAAGCTCATTATAAACAGATTATGACAGCACCAAAAACATGCTCAAAGTAACGCCCACAAGACTAGACTAGACCAGACCAGACCACATCCACTCCAATTCAATCCAATCCAATCCAACCAGACCAGAGACCAGAGCCACTAATGCAATCGAGTGCAAATGCAAATGCAACTTGCAACGTGCAACTGGCAGCGCCCTCAATTCACACTTGATTACAAATGCAGGGGAAGGCAGGGAGGTGGGTAGGCATAAAAAAAACCGGCAGAGATGACACAAAATCCAAATCCGAAATGCATATGCGTATTGAGAGTCTCAGTTCAAGTCAATTCGAGAGACCAAAACTTTGCAGAGGTGTCTCTAACACTAACACTTGGTTGGGCGTCAGATTGCGTAGCTCTCTTGGCTTTAACTCTTTCAGTCAGCATTGCGTTGCATGTAAATGACTAATTTTTGACTAACTTTCGATTGCGACGAAGCTGCGATGTTGCGTTTTTTGTGTGTCTCTCAGTCTGTGTGCTTGTGTGGGAGTCAGATGTAGAATTAATTTAGTTGATAAGGCCCCGTTTGACGATTGATTGCATAACCCCAGCTGCTTGTGCTGAAGTGCTTCGAGTGTTTGAATGGAGTTGAGTGCATTTGGTGTGGCCAGACATTGAAAATTGCATTCGCAAATACACATAAAGTTGATGGGCACGACAGGAAACAAATCAGACATTGATCATCATCAGACGGTTTACAATGGCCAAATGAAATAAATGAATGAATCAATTGAATGATACAATGGTTTATTGCCATTTTTGTCTTCTTTTTATTAACCATTGGTTTTCAGAATCGTTTTAAACTCTATATGGAAAATTTCACATGCGAAGGAAATTTAATTTAAGGACAGTAAATATAATTACCCAAAAGGGTAATTTTAGTTTAACGCCCGAAATGCATACTTAGAACAATAAAAATGTGGTAAAACTCATCTGGGCAACTTTATGAAAATTTCCCAGTTGGGAAATTTAAAATATTGTTTGCAACGGCTTGCGGCAAGTTCTGTAAGCAGCGTGTTACATTATTATGAGTTATGATGAAAACAGCCATACATAAAATATATAAGCAAACATAAAAATGTATTAATGTACATATGTATGAGCTCCAAAAATAAATAAGCGACATCCACACACAAATGTAAGCTGTGCAACGTACGTGTATCGCGTGCAACGGCGCTGTATATCAACGTCAATATCTGCAGCATAGGGTGAAGTGCATGCCAAATGCATAGGGCGCAAGAGTAGGAGTGGTAGCCACGTAGCAACAGAGACAAGACAAGACAAGACAAGACAGGAGAAGAGAAGACACCCGCAGACGGACGGCGGGACGGGGATTGACACACAGACAGACAGACAGAAGTAACAAAGTTCAATACACAAACAGCCACAGACAACGATGAGGAGCGTCAAAGTTGCTGCTGTTGCCGCGATCCGTTGACTATTTTTAGGCACAGCTGAAGGAGGAGTGGCGGATAAAGCGGGTCGGGAGGGTAGAGCGTTGTGTGACGACTCCGGCAACCCCCTATGCTGCTGCTGATGCAAAAAAAAAATAAAGGGAACACATCTCTCTGGCGTGCTGTCAGGCATGCGTGCCCCGTGCCCATCCCGTGCTTCGTTTTAATTAAGTGCAACATTAAATTAGTTGATGCGACCGGTCGCGTCTAGTCGTTTACTATAATTAAATTTATAGTTTGACCTAGAAATATTTGAGGTTGAAAGTGTTTAGCTCTATTTTCAGCATTTATTTGATTAAAATAGACAATTTCCTGTTCGCAAATGTCAATTATAGACAAATACCGAAAGAAATATAAAGAAATTTCCCTTCTGCTTGACAATTATAGAGATGAGAACACTCATTGATGTTTTGTAGTTCAGCATTTTGGGTTTGTATATTTTCCATTTCCATGAAAAGAATATATTTGGCACGTGCTCTGCAGAAAATTTCCCCATTTGGGAAATATTGCTAATTACATTTTTCATGCATATTTATGCATACTTTTCACTTAGCCCGCAGCAAGAAATGATAAAATGTATGCAACTTACACATTTCACGTGCCAACATCTAGCTGTTGAGTCTTCCCCCAGGGGAGGGAATGACAGGGGGATCGTAACGTAGCATGACTTTGCCACTTTAAGCTAGACATACACACACATACATTCATGTGTGTAATGATAATAATAGTGACGCTGCACATGCGCGGCAGCACAGCAAACAATTAGGAAGTAAAGTGTATACACAGAGAGGAGAAAAGCAAGAGCGAGATGGCAAGAAGGGGGCAGAAAATCCACCCCTTAAGCAGGCCGCACACGCTGCGGGCGAGCTGACAACAGCAGCAGCAACAACAACCGCTTGAAAAATACGTTACAAAATGCAAGCGGGTTGCCGTTGCAGCTTGAGTAACTTTCAGCACAAGGTAAGCAGTAAGCGGCAAGCGAGCTCAGCATGTGGGGTGAGTTGGCAACGCGAGGAGGGCATCAACATTCGGTATACCAAATGTGCCCGTAATACTCTCGCATTCATTATAATTAAGAAATGCAAGGCATGCTACCTCTCCACCATATATTACTTAGCCACTCGAGCATAAAAGGTGCGCAGAAGTCTTCAAGAGAAGAAGAGAAAGAAGAAGCAGAAACTAAAGAATTTGGTAGCAGTATTTAATTTTTTTTCTTTTTAAAGCATTTTATTAAGCAAACACGTGCAATGGAAGGGTAGTTAGAATATGACTTAAATAATCAACTAAAAAGTTACATTCTAAAGCATTTAAAATTTGAAATGTGTTTGCTGTTGTATTGAGTAAAAATTGAGCTGCACTTATATAATTTGCTAATTTATTCAGTTAAACTATCTCAAATTTATTTGAATTTTGGTGCAGTAGGGTAAATCTGTTGAAATATGATCAAAAGTCAATGGGAGTGTCTTAAAAAGTAACGTTAGTTCTTCAGGGGTTGATTATAAACAGAATTTACAGAACCAAAACGGTAGCCAGCGATCTGGAAATTGTCGCTGGTGGTGCGCGGTGCGGTGTGTTGTGTTGTGTTGTGCTGTGTTGTGCTGTGGTGCAGTGTGGTGCGACGCGGCACACGCGTTTTTCAGCGCACTTTAATAGCCGACAGATGTTTGCGCCAACAACCCTTGACAAGGACACAGAGCTACGTTGAAGCTACGGGCGGAAACACAAACATATACATACACATGCCACATCTCAATAGAGAGCGGAAGAGAGTGAGAGTGAGAGAGGAGAACTGTGCTATAAAAAGCCCCCAAACAAATTAGCAAGAGAAAAGAAAAACAAAAAGAAATAAAATGAAATTACACTGAGCTGAAGAGACATCACTGAACATTTTATTGACTGACTGTGCGAGTAAGTAAGTTTTTGAGTGGGGAAATGGGGCATGGGGAAAATGACTCTGACTCAGTGTGTTGAAATTTTAGGGATATATCTAAATATAGATTTACAGACTAGCATATATATTTGGTTGTTATCTGTTGTGGGATCGGATCACTAGATCGGAACATTACTTACCGGCCAGGCAAAGTTGAAGGCGAATTGTATGGGATTCGTAAAGCCCTTGTTCTGAAAGCTTTGCGCATCCGACAAATTGAAGGAGTTCTCGCCAAGTATCGGCGTCACAACATCACCATACGTGCACTGCGATGTTGTATCTATGGTCGCTTGATAGTGTTTCAGACAGACGCGAAACCGCGTCTTGCATGTGCCAATGCACTTGCCCGTCGTCGCATCCGTTTGCCCACTACAACAATGTCCCTCATTGTCGCGTCCATTCTCATTGCTGAAGTATTTAAGGCGCAATTCAAAATTGCCGGAACTGTGAACCTGCAGGAGAAACAAAGGAAAGAGAGAGATTGCATTAGTATAATCAAATTAAAAACCAATTCATTTAAGTTGACACGATCGAGTTCGAGATCGCGTTCGTTGTTCACAGACACATTCATATAAATCAAGAATGCAGCATCTCCAACATGAACAATAAATCTTTCAACATGGTATTTCACCGAAAAAAAAGGAGCTGAAAATAACTGAACGTGGAATTTAACTTGGTGATCTGCAAAAGCAAATACCAATATCGAGTAGCAATTTGGCTGCAGATCGCGCAAAGGCAAAAAGAGACCCATGCAAAGGACAAAACTGGCTTATGAAATACAATATTAAGTCTCAAGAACAACGAGGCAAGTTAAGGCAAAAGCAACAAATGCACAGCAAGCGGTCGATTTTTCGACTTCGTTTCGATCTTTGGGGTTACACGTTAACCTGAGTCCAACTTTAATTCGATTCGTTTTGAAGCGCCGCCGTTGAACGCATTTGCATATTTAGATTTGCAAATTTCTTTTGATAGTCGTCGACATTGTTGTCGTCATCATAAATTTCTCAATTAATTTAATGTTGTGATTTAACGACTCTAGGTGTGAAGCGAATTTGTAAAATAGGTCAGCGCGTGTAAACAAATTGATAGTTTGACATTTAATAAAATTTCCCCTAATAGGAAACTTAGTTAATCGTTTGTTGTTGATGTGACAAGTATAAAAATATACTTTGTTAAATCGCTTAATTGAGTTGATTAAAAATTGTCCCTCATTGGGAAGTTTATAGGGAAATTTGTATAGGTGCATTGCTTTGTTTGGTGCGTCAAGTGTATATGGACTTTGCTGGAGCACTTAAGATATATAATTATGACTTCAGAGGTATCCATAAATGGGCTCTCACACACACAGCCCACTAACATAAAACTCTCAATATGATAGTACAACAAGGCAATGCCCAAAAATAGGCGCTCTAGAGTTATTGCTCTGATTTCTGTTGCTGCTGTTGCCCGTTTTCTATAACTGTTCGGCAATTAACATTTTAACAACAACAAGTGAAGCTTGTTAAAATGACAATTTAATTGTTAACAAGACATGAGCAGAGAGCACAGACAGACAGACAAACAGACAGATAGGCTGACAGAGCAGCAATCGGTGCTCCACATGTGGTGGCTTGGGAAGCTTTTATTGTTTATGTTGCTGTTGTTGTTGTTGCTGCTCTTGCTGGTTTGCTTCATCTCTTTGTATGAACATGGGTGTTTAATTGCTCAATTAAGCAGAAGTGCGTCTGATGTTGCCTCTTCCCTCGTCTTCTTGCGATGCTGATGCCCCTTTCAACGGGCAGGTGTAATCCGTTGGGAGGGGGCACTAAAAGAAATAAAAGAAGAAGCGTGGCTACCACAATACGATATGTAATCTTAAAAAGGGAAACAAGAAACACAATACAAAAAAATTAAAGTGTAGCAAAGCTGCTTAACTAACATTTAATGAGGCTTGGCGCTAACATTTATCAGACTCCTCTGTAATTGTCAGCGCAATTGAGAGAAATTGTAAAAGAAGGGCTGATAAGATAATGAAATTATAAATGTTTTAGCAATTTCAATTACAATTGCAATTGCAGCAGAAATGCAAACACTTTATAAACCTTGTACAAATCAAACATACAAAAAACTAAAGAAATGAAGCAACAAAAAAAAAACGCCCAAGATACACGCAAAACTAAAGACTTAAGCAACAAACGCGCAGACAAATGCAAGCAGCAGGCGCAGACTGAGACGTCGACGTCGACGCCAGCAGTAAAGACGACGGCGAAGCTGCTGAGCTACGTACAACAAAACGTGTATTAATAAGCAGCAGGCCAACAACAAAAAAATGACTAAGAAAAAAAACAAAAACAAAACAACACACGGCAAAACGGACGCAAAAGAGCAGCACAAAAAGAAGCAGCAAGCAGCAGCAACTGCGACGTCGCGTCGACGACGGCGACGGCAACAGGCAGTCGGAGAAAAACGTTGAAAAAAATGTACAAGTAAAACCGAATTGTTTCCCACGGCATACGATTTTGCCGGTCAACATTGATGGTTAAAACGAACAAACGAACGAACGTACGAGCAAACGAATGAACGAACGAACGAACGGACGAACGAACAGAGCGCCAAAGTGACAGAACGACACGACGCGACGCGACGCTGAGTTTAGTCAGAGGCGCAGCAAAAGGTGTAAGCAGCAAACCAAACGCCAGGTGAAGAAGCAGCCACAGAGAAGTGCAATGCATGCAGAGCTCGCCATGTTTAAAAGAGCGAGCAGCAAGAGCGGGAGAGCTAGGCAGGCAGACAGACAGTGAGAGAGCGCGTGCAGAGAGCGAGAGAGCGCACAAAAGCCCCATAGCTATAACAGTTTAGCGTTTGTTGTTGTCAGCTGGTGTTGAAGCTGCAGCAGCAGAGCAGCAGCAAGCAAAGCGAAAGAGCATCGTCAAGCGCAAAAAAGAGCAAAACGTGACTTAAAAGTGAATTGAAGTGTTGTTGCTTTTTTTTTGCTTGCTTGCTGCTGCTGCTGCTGTTGTTGTTGTTGTTGTTGTTATACTCCATAAAGTGCAGCTGGCAGCTGCTGCGGAGAGCGGCTAAGAGCGAATAAAAAACAAGTTTTCAACGGCGCTTTGAAGAAGATCAGTGCAAGCTACAAAAAAAAATGGAATAATATAAGAAAAAAAGAAAAGAATTAATAGACGATCAGCAATGATGCGTTGCTGATTCTGAGACAGAAGACAAGAGACCAAAGCTGAATTAATAAAAAAAAAGCTCGCATAAAAGAAATGTTAGAAACAGCAATAAGCGGAAGGAAGGTAAGAAAGAGGCAAGTGCAGGGCAAAGGAAAAATACAGACAGACTGAGTTGGAGATGGGCAACAATTTTATATGCAACAAACACACACACGCACACACACATATGCATAAACAAAAAGAAGAAGAGATAAACAAAGGTGCAGGCAGTTGTCAAAATATGTACAAAGCAAATCAATTTGCATAACACTGAAACATTTACACACACACACACACACACACGTGTTTGTTGGGAAGAAACAAAGCGCTGCAAAGATTGAAGATGTGCAATGACAGAAACCACAATAGTTTTGTCCAACAATTTGACACCATTTTAATGTTTAACATATTTTCTCACACTTTTTTCTTTTTTTTTGAGGGGATAGTAAAAAAAAGAGAGCTAAGCATAATTTCCCAAGCAGGGAAATTCGCTTAAGCCTCCCACACAAAATGCAGCGAAGTTTTCCAAGCTTTCGTCAACATATTCATGAAATATTTCAAAGAAAAATAAATAAAAACTTGTTGCAATCTGAATTCATAATTATTTTTGTCTCTCTTAATTTTATTATATTTTTATACACTTGTTATAGTTCTTTTGTCTTGTTTTGCCTTCAACTATGAACTTTATTACGCTTGAAGAGCTTTTGGGCACACATAAATAAGAAGCAGCAGAGGTGGAGGAAGAGTGAAGGAGAGTGCGGAGAGAACTTGAAAGCTGAAAGAGAAGGGGCGGGAATGGGACGGGAATAGGAATATAGAAGGGAAATGGGAAGGGAGAAACACTTGTTAAGTGTTAGAAAATAGTGCGTTGCATTGTTTACATTTTGCTTGACTCAGTTTGCTCAGTTAGCTGTTGGTTTTTACGAGCTATGGTAAATTTATACTGTATATATGTATATGTATATATGAACGTCAAGACGTAACTGTGATCACTCAGCCCTGACGCGACCAGTTAAGACTCCTCACACCCCACTCTCCACTCCCCGCAACAAGCACTTTTCATTTGCCATTTCCACGTCAACTTACAATGACTGCCTGACTGACTGACTGACAGTTTGAACGTTGTGTATTACACACACACACACACTCACAACTATCTGAGCACACGCAGTTTACAGGTGTTTGTTTAGCAATTGCTACTCTACACTGAGAGAAAAAGAGCAAGAGCGAGAGCGAGACAGCGTGCCCTTTGGCTCTGCTACGTTGTTTATTAATCATTTAAATTCATCATTACAATAATCAACCGTTAACAACGGGCTTGGGAAACAGTTATAAGCGCAAGTGAAACAGCTTCTGTGTGTGTGTGTGTGGGAGTCGCTTCTTATTTTTCCATCCCTCTTTCACCTCGCTTAGCTACTGATACTGCTCCCACACACACTGCTTTTCTAAATTGCAATTAATTATGTTATAAAGTGTGCAACAAAGACAAAAGCTAAAGAAAGATGAAGCAGAGGGAGCGACAACTGCGTCATTCATTCACTTATTCATTCATTCAGTCAACGCTGTCTCAATGTTAATATGAAAATTGCACGAAAACAGAAAATAAGATGAAGAGCAAGCGCAACAACAATTACTGCATGTCGAGTATGACGATAAACAGATAGACAGACAAAAAGTACGGTTATTTGATAGTTAAATGCCAGAATAAATGAGTAACAACTAAAGACTCAAAGAGAGAGAGTGGGGAAGAGAGCGAGCGAAAGCTATCAATGCTAAGTTCTAATGCTAAGCTCTGACTTAAATAAGTGCTGCCAGACAGTCAAAAGTGTATATAGTCTGTAGTCCTGCTGGGATCGCAGCAACAGCTGCACTTTCTGCTCTGTTCCAAGTTCAACTTGCACAAATTTCAGCTGTTGCAGAGACTCGAGACCGCAGGAGGTTTCAAGTCAGTTTTTTTCGAGTGCTGTTAAAATTAGCAACTAAATGGAAAAGAATGTAAAACAGCAACAAAAAACAAGAGCAAAAGTAAAGCACGCAATGTGTCAAAGCTGTGGCGAACCGACAGACACACGGAATGAGGAGAATGGGAGAGTTGCAGAGAGCAGAGCCACATGCAATGTGGCCGGGGGATGCTGGCGTTAAAGATCAATGAAAGAAGCAGCAGCAGAAGCAACTAAATAAAAACAACCAACAGCCGCCGCCGCTGCGCATGTGTCGACGACGACGACGACGACGACGTCAACGTTGACGTTGACCTACGCAAAGTGTAGCCAAAAAGGCTCATGTAAAAAGCGCATGCAAAAATGTTGACAGTGGCAGATGTTGCCCATTTACTGTGCCTGTATTTGTGCCATCAAGTTTCATATTGAAATCGAGCAGCTTCTTGTTATTTTTTTTCTCGTTTATTATTTTATATTACTTTATATCTTTGAGGCATGCGCCGTTGGTGGTAATTTTTTTAAGTCTCTTTAAAGGCTTTTGAATTTTCGGCATGGACCTGTTTGACAATCGAAAAATCCAAAACTAGTTTTCACCTAAAATATTCCAAAAGCGAAGGGTGTTGCCCTTGCAAAATCATCCCCTGTTTGCTCAGCTGTTCTATAAACCAAAGGGGAGTAAACTGAACATATCAGATTACAGTGATCGCTAGGAATTCACTATTTTCTAGATGCGGAATTACCTTATACTTTTATTTTTAAAACACTCAAATATCTCAAAAATCATTAAAACAAAAAAATTCAAGTTTATTGCAACATTTGAATTAAACTGAAAAGTTATAAATCCAGCTATTTCAGAGTTATAACCTCTCAGCAAATTGTACTAAAAAAGATAATTTAGAATGTAAATTGTGTTTTTATGGAGTTAAATTAAATAATTTTTTTCCCTAACTTTATAAATTTTTGACTTTCAAAATTCATAATTGATGCGTTCTCCTACATCAATTAAGCCGCCAAACTCTAAAAATCGCTAATTGCTGTCTGTCTGCTGATTGTCGCCAGGCTGGCAACGCCAAAAGCTCTCCCCTACACACATACATGCTTGCAAAGCGGCAGCTGCAAAACGCAGGCGCGCCTGTGTGCGTGCGTGTGTAAAGCGGGAATTGCCGAAAAAAAAATACAAAGTCAAAGGAAATCCAACAACAAGTTGCTGCTGCTACAAAGTGAATGTAATAAATGTAAGGAGAAGAAAGGAAGAGGAGAAGAAAAATTAAGGCTCACCTGCACAATGACTGTGGAGCAAATAAATGCGGTTAATAAACATTTAATCCAATGCATGTTTATTGTTGTTGTTTTTGTTGCTGATGTAATAAAACAAAATACTGTTTTTGTTTTTGATGTTGTGTGTGTGTTATTATTAGTGTAATAATCCTTGTGGAGCGTTGTTGTGGTTGCTGTTGTTGCTGCTACACACGCACATACACAATTACAACACGAAAATATAAGTTTATTGTATTTTTGGCAATTCTCTTCTTTCTTTCTTTTTATTTTTTATTTGATTTGCAGCTAACTGCGGCACATGCTTTGGCAATTTGTTGTTGTGTGCATTTTGTTTTGTTTTTATTTGTGTGTGTGTTTTTACTTCTATTTTATTTTACACGTGCACGCGCCACATTTTTGTGAGACGAAATATTCGGCGATTTTCTATTCTTTTTTTTGGCGAATTTTCGGCCTTCTCCTTCACACGCACGGCGGGGTGAGGGTGGGCGAAAGGGGAGGCAAAAATGCCGCTAGTAAATTTAATTTCTATATAAAAAACGCACTCGATAGCGCCATATAGACACACACACACATAGACACATGCAAAAATTGTATTTGCCTTTCGATTTTCGATATTCGTTTTGAATTTGTTATTTACTTAAAAAACCATTTGAAAAACTTGTTGTTTATACACTTTTAATTGAATATTGGCAATAATTTGACAAATTGCCTTTAGACACACTTAATTCATATATAATTATTAGAAATTTAAGTAGCACATTTATTTGGAATTTATGCGTTTTGCATTTGCTGCTTGTTTTGTGTTATGTTGTGTTGTTGTGGGCTACAAATATTTGAAAGCGACGCGCGACACGACCGATGAACGATGTGCACGACGTAAGAGCCACAAAGCGAATTGGCGACGAGACAACAAAGTAGCCGCAACGAACCGCACAGCGCAAGAATCCAAAACAGAATGAAAGCAGAAACTATTTTATTTTTTAACTTTGTTTTTAGCGGCGGCCGCACTGCGAGAGAGCACCAAGCAGCCACGATGTCAGAGAGAGCAACGCACGAGTGAGAGAGAGAGCGCACCCGCAAGAGAGCAGTTGCAGCAAAACGTCTGCTTGAGCACACACACGTACACATACACAGTTTTCGTGGTCATCCCTGTAATACATTGCTGTACGTTAGCGGTAAGCTGGGTGCGCCTGCGCGTGTGAACGGGACAGCTGCTGTGTTGCTTGCTGAGAGAAACGCGTTTTGTGTGCTTATTTAGTGCATTTCTGATTAATGTTGCAAGCTGAGCGAAATGTTGCTGCAACATTGTTGCGCTGCCAAACAAGGTGCTTCCAAGCGAGGGAGATTTTTGAATAGAAATAAATAAATAATTACAAATTGAAGAGTTTGGATAAAAACTATAATCAAAATAGAATAACATTTATTTTATGGATTTAAAAAAATTATTGATATATGTAGCCCGCGCAATTCGCTGAAAAGGCAAATGTATGAGTTCTTTTTGAACCCTTATGGTTTATAGAAGGGTTGCTTTATATATGGGTTTTTTTAAAAAATTGTTTAGGGGCAGCAGAGTCATAGATAAGCCACAGGAACTTCGCATAAAAGGATTTTTGGCTCTTTTATAAAACAAGATTTACATGTGAAAGGCATTTAAACAGTTTTTTGGCGCTTAAAAGCGAAAGCAAAAAAATCAAAGCGGGAAGCGGTTGAAATATCAACAACATGAAAAGAGTGGAAGGGCGAGAAAGTAAAATAATATACTTATTATTATATTCTCTCTGAGACTAAAATATTTTAAACTAAACTAAACAATGAAAAAAATTTAAATATACTTTGTTATATCTATAATTGTATAATTTTATGTATAACCAAAACTTTATGATTTTACTTTTAATAACTCTTCGTTTTTTTTTATATTTGAAAAATGATCTGGAATTTTGAAAATTGAAAAAGAGTAATGCTGTTCAATTAACATTAGCAAACATTGTAAATCACCAAGGGAACAGAAGATTGAAGTAGGGGAGGGTGGGGAGTGGTCGTTAGGGATTCTGATAAACGGCCAAAGGGAAGCTGCAGCTCATCCAACTCGATTCCCGGGGCGGCTTTTCAATAGAGTTGTCCAAAATTTGTATATAAAAATCGGTCTTCATTAATTTGCATGTTGTTGCGATTGTTTGGGGCCAAAGAGAACATGTGCATAAAAAGGAGGGAATGAGGAAATGGGCAAGGAGGAGAAGCAGAAGGAGCTTGGCAGCAACAAGTGAAATTGAGAGAAAGAGGCGCCCGATTGAGAGATGCCCTGTAATCCGTACACGGTAGTTAAATAATTTTATTAAATAATTTTATGATATTATTAAGATAGAAAAAATGTGTGTTGAGAAATAAAATAAAGTTGAAGTAAAATGAAATAATATTAATAAAAACGTATCAAAAGTATCAAACGAATGAAACACACACATGTTCTTTTCCTGATCATTTCAAATTCTGAGTTTCTTAAATGTATTTTTTTTATATATATTTTACAGATAGATGAAGTGAGTGTGGAGAAACGATGTATATTAGTTTTTCCTTCTCACTTCCTGTAAACAATTTCATTTATTTTCTTTAAGTTTTTAGTTATATATATAATATAAGATGTTTATTTAAAAATTTAGTTTATAATATAATTCTACATTTTTGATAATAGATTTTGTCAACTGTTTTTAGGGGACGTTAAATAAATACATATAAATATTTGATACTTCTCCTTCATAATAACACCCATTGCTTTCTAGCTATAGGGTATAATAAAAAAGCAATCAAGTCAACACCCAATTTTACAAGAGCCACCAAAAGTTTCACCTCACTTGGGACTTGGAAGTGGACATAGACCTGGACCTGAACCCGGAGTTGTAGTTGTAGTTGTAGTTGCCAGCAGCTCCTGGGAAGTTCAATATTTAAGCAAAAATTTTTTCGCGCCATAAATTAGGCAGTAAAATGTGAGCGAGAAGAGTGAAAAGTTTTTAAATTAAACACAAATTTATGGCCGCCAAAAGCTGCGGGCTGTGGGGCAAAGCCGAAAGGGCCAACATACATGCAACAGACAACAGGCCCCAGACTTTGAGCCAAGTTAGCACCTGTAAACCGGTTGTTTGGGGCTGCGCAGGTAGCCTCGGTCGATTTTGGCCAAAACAGATGTCCTGCTGCTCCAAATTGAAAGCGCAACATACATCATCCTTCCAAAAGGGTGTCCCCCGCCACCCGTCTGTCTCTCCCCCCTGCCTCCTGCCTGCTGATCATGCTGCCGCCGGGCACCTTGCCGTTTTGAATAATAAGCCAAGAAAAAAAAAATGCACACGAAGATCCAAAACACACAACCAAAAGAAATTGGGGTCATGTACTCCACACGCACGCGGCGAACGTTGCGATCTGTCGGACTGTCAAACTGTCGAACTGTCGGACTGCCGACTTGGCCAATTGGCGATCTGGCTAACTGACGATCGCTCGATCAGTTCATCTGCTCATCTGGCAGCCTCTCCAGACTCTCCTCTGTCTTGGCATCTTTCACTTTGCCAGCGTACTTTATGTTTTCTTTTCAAGTTTCTTATTTATTTTTTTTCATTTTTACTTGTCTGTTTTTATCGCTTCGATAATAACAAAAACTTGAAAATTAGTCGCGTGGCGGTGACACTGTGGTATTGGAAGGGGGTGAGGTGAGGCAAGTGGGGGCAAGGCGTTAAAAGACAGCTGGCCTCCATATACATAACTTTGCATGGTCTATAATATACTCACATATTTATTTAATGTGACAAAGTGGAGATTTGGTCGACTTTTATATAAAGTAGCAAAGTACTGTCTTTTTGTTCTTTATCTCGCTCTCCATCTTCTATTAATCTCTTAAATAACTTAGGCTAGTTTTCAAAAGAAACATTTTTTAATCGCTTGAAATCGTATTACTTTCATAAAATTTTATTTAGAAACTTTAAAAAGCTTAAATTCAAGAAGTTTCACTGTATCTAAGGAATAACAAATAAAGCTTTGTTTTAAATTTAACAATTTGGTGGCAAATAGCAAATTTTATTTATGTTTTTACTGAAATAATATCCGAAATAGTATATACTCTACTGAAATAATGTATACTCTCTAAGAACTTAACTTTTTGTTCAAGTTGTTCTGTTTTTAAAAGTATTGCTAGTATTAAAAGACATATTAAATTATTGTTATATCAGAGTCAATATTAAATTTATCTTATTATAATCAATAATTTAAATTAGATCATATCATACAATTTCAAACAACACATCCAAATAAATTTGATTTACTAATTTGACTTACAAATTAGCAGTTTTATGAATTTTTAATATTATTGCATATCCTTTTCTATACGTTTCTTATTGCTTCATCCGCCAGCTTTAATTCCAGGAATTTCAGAGAATTATCTTAGCGCTGCTATTCAAATGATTCCAAGAATTTGCGGCACATGTTGTTGTCCGAAGCTTTTCGAGAAATGTCCTTGTCGAGTGCAGCGAAAAGATTGAGAGAGAGTAGAGCAGAAGAAGAAGAAGATAAAGACAGGAGAGTCTTTTGGGGATACCAGTAAACATCCTGTTATGAAACAGCATAACTCGTTTGGCGATTTCATTCATCAAAAAGCGTAGAAACTGGAAATGCGAAATGCGAATTGTGAATGCGTAAAAAGTTCGCGTAAACAAGATGAAGAAACCGGAAGTTTTGCATGGATCCTGCGAGAGAAGATTTGAAACAGGCTGAAGTTTTCAGTTCGTGGGAATTTCATAAGGCACTTCCTTCCTTCCTTTCTGGCTGTCTGACTGTCTGACTGTCCAACTGCCTGTCGCCACAAAAGCGCGGGTGTAGCGAGGATTTTGAAAGAGAACTTCGATCCTTTTTCACTCTGTCTATGAGCGCGAATCAAATTACGTGTGTCCTGGCAAGGATGAGTCTCAGTGTGTCTTCAGCCTTGCATCCATCATCCACATGCTGCTGCTTGTTGTTTTGCACCTTGAGCCTTGACTACTTCCGGTTTTGCGCGAAGGACAACAACAACAAGGATGACAACGCAGCAGGTAGTTGTAGTTGTTGTTGTTCTTGCTGTAGCCAGCTCTGCAGTTGCCTCGTTGCCACATTTCCTGCGCTTTGCCCACGCCATGCAAATAAGGATGTAGGATGTCGCCAAACAATAACAACAAGTGTCCCGACTCTCGACTCCTTTCTGCTCTGCCTGCGCCGGATGTTTTTCATTGATCGATTGGAAATTGAGTTTGGAAATTAAGTCAAGTGTTGCTCTCAAGTGTTTCAAGTATTGCAACAGTCTGGGCAAATATTTGATGACTTTATTAAAGTACTTGTGCATCTAGGTTAGTCTGGCCACACTGGACTTCCTGTTCCGCAAGAATTGCCAGGAATCTTTTCTTAATTTATATTTATAAATTATATTTTTTCTATATTTTACGTTCTGCATTTTAATTTTAAAAAATTTAATAAAACAATTTTATAATTAGATAAATTTAAATCAAGAAAAAAAAGAATACACAAAGAGGTTTTGAGATTAAAGTTTAGGTTGGTTCTTATGATAATCCTGAGTAGGTGAAGCACTCTTTAGTTAGAACAGATCTCGATCATTCAGGTTCTTGCAATGTATCCCTTTTTTTTTTTGTAAAGATTACAACACACAAATCTCCCTTATTTCCTAAATATTTTCCATTTCTAACCGCAGAATCCTTGCCACTCTTGGCAGGTGTACCCCAAACAATTTTCTCAGGGCCCAAGAGCTCAGAGTTTCCCACAGGATGCAAATGTAACAAAACACAAGGAACAAAATCTAGAATTTTTATGTTTGATTTCATGCAAAACCAAAAAACAGTTGAGGGAAGAAATAGCAGGACATGTGTGCTTCCCACACACACACACACACACATACACACACACACATGTTGCATGTAGCATAGCAGGTACTTTGACTAGGATATGCATCTCTATCCCCACTCTCATCTCTGTTCCCATTCCCAGGCGGATAAAAAGAAACTGCAGCTGCTGCGAGTCTCGAAAGACTCAACAGTTTGAGATTTGTTTTGATGCTGATGATGTCGCAGCGATCTCGACATTTACTTCCGTGTGAATTTTCATATGATTTTCGCTAGGTTATCTCCCTGTCTCTCCCTTTTCTTTCGTCTTGACTCGCGCAACAGCTGGTAAAGTGCCAATTTCTAGTCCTTAATCCTTTCGTTAGAAACTGTTGTCTTAATTGGCAGCAGTTGAAATGTATTTTATCTGATTTCTGCCAACGGCCTGAGAACGGAAGCGACGCATCCTTTTGACCAGAAAATGAGAGAGTAAAAAAAAACAGAGGCACCCTCATCTCAGTTAAGTTTCTGGCATTGCCAAAAATCATCAAAATCGAATGCGAGGGTGTTTCAGGTGCATTGCATAATCCTCCTTTTGCTCGGGACTCTCTTGTCTTGTGTGGGAATCTTTTTGATTGTGTTTGAATCTGAGGTTGAGGATCTTGTGCAAACGGAAGTTCAGTTTAGCGTGGGAAATATGGGAAATGCTTGAGACATGAAAATGAGACTTCAAATATTATATAAGTAATAGTACTGTTATATCAATAAACCTGAAAATGTACCAACAAAAGGGTTCCATCTTCCGCAAATAAAAAGTTCTATGAAATTAAGTAAATATTATGAAGATAAAAGAGGAGAACGATAATGGATAATGTAAATAAAATTGGCAAGGATTTCAGAAAAGTTTTTGATTATTATATAATAATATAATAATGTAAATAAAGTTGGCAAAGATTTCAGAAAAGTTTTTAATTATTATGATTCTTCTATTTTGTAAACAAAATCATTAATACATTTTCAATAGTGAGAATGGAGTTATAAATAAATGTGAATACCTTTAAGTCAATTTTTTATTTGAATCAAGTGTTTTGGAAAATTTTTGAAATAGAATAGAATTGTTAATATTTCTTAAAATAATAAAAAAGTTAAAGTAAAAGCTATAATTATATGGTTAAGTGAGCTGTCTTCATTTTAGTATGTTCTTTATGAACTTAAATCTCTTGCATAAAAATGTCTTTGTAAAGTTAATTATAGATTATGTTCTTAGATCTCATTGCCTTGTACTTGCCGAATTGTCTCTCCATAGAATCTTGAACAGAAACGTGACACACTTTCCTGATGTATAATCGAAAATATCTTTTTATCCTAATTGTAATTGATTTTACGTCGCATATCCAGACAAAAATGACAAAAGTTAAAGTTGTTTTAAGGATCACTTGAAGTGTCTGAAGCATATGCTAAAATAATTCAAGTGCCTATATCTTATCGTGTCAAGTACTCGACTGTGTCCAGGACTATCCCATGTACAACACATGTTTTTTCCCTCGGATGGGTACAGTACTCACCCAGCCTAATGTATTTCCCAAACACATTGCCGGGCATTACCCAAAAACCAGTCGGAAAGACCAAATGGCCCAAGATCAGGCGGCTGTCGGCAGGCAGCTCGTAAAGGACACGTCCTGGTGCATGCCTACAAAATGCGATTTGACACACGTACTCACAGTGCAGGCTCAGGACCTGCTGAGTTGCAACATTTTCCATTTTGAATTTTTGAATATCCGTGCCGACAAAGTGAAATGCCTAAGAGATTTGTTAGTCCTGCCATTTTGCACAATCATTTTTTGGTTCAGTTTTAAGCCCAACTCACGTCTGCAATTTGGCTTCATCTGTGGGCGTTTGAGCCCACTCCCTCGGCCTAAATGCCGACTGTTTGATTAATTTCCAAGTCGCTGCAGGTGCAAGCATTTAAAATGTAAAGAAAAAAAAAAAACAAATTTATATTGTAGTGACCCTAACCCTGACTCTGACAATGAACTTGCCTGTCTAGACATCGTTGTCATATCAGCAAATTGACGTGTGCTAATGTTGTTTACTTTAGTCCTGGCTATCCTGCGGCTTTACCATTTTGGCAATTAGCCAAAATAACAAATAAGGAAAAGCCCCTCTCTCTCTCTCTCTCTTCCAGTTTAAATTGCTTTGTCAATAAAGTTATTTTGTTTTTTTAAAGGGTAAAAGTTACAGATAGTGGAAGTATTATATACTAGTGTACAATACGACAGTGTGTACAAGTTTTTATTCAATGTTGTTACTTAATTATTACAAAAAATTAATAATCTTTAAGACCCTGAATATGATTTTGATATAAAATGCTATTTATTATTTAAATTTATAAAACAAAGAAAATATATCAATACCCAATAACGTCTCAAACTAAAATACTCGTGTTGCAGTTTCATAATCGTCTTTATTTTTATTAAATTGACTTATACAATTTTTGAATTATGAGTTTTATAAATGAATGCAAGGGCTTAAATAAGAGGGGGGTTTGTATCTATATATTCATATCATATCTTGCCTTAAATTTAATAACAACTACCTGTTGTATCTGTCTGTCGAAACACATTACTTAAGTCAAAAAAATTAATCAGTGACCCAAATTCAAAAGGAATAGTATTTAAATTACTTTTTGTCAAGTTTTTAAATCACATGGGAATAATCGCAGTAGCTTCCTGTGCATTTTGTCATTTTTAATGAACTTTTAAGCGATAATGAAAATCAGATGCACTCACACACACACACACACACACACACATAAGCACTGTCTTATATGTGTATCAAAGAGATTACAGGTTAATGGAAAGTTAAGTGTAAAATGTGGATGAACGAAAGAACGAAACGGCAGCTGGGAATTGGGCAGATTAAGCGTAATGAAAACCCTTTTTTTCGGGGTTGTTTAAGTGAGATAAGCAAACGAGTTCCTCACTGAGGGCTAATCATTTTTTTTAAGTTGCCCCCAAAAAATAATTTAGCAAAGCTTTTCCACATCTTGCCAATGGGATCCAACAACCTGTTGCATACAGACAAAAAAAAAGGAACCAAAAAAAAAATTAAACATTAATTTGTTGTTGTCCTGGCCAAAGGTGGACAGCAGAAGGCAAGCTGCATCCGGTGTTTGTGTTGATGCCAACAAACTTCCGTTTTTCTGGCAGCAGCAACAACTTTTGCGCATGCGCAGCCACAAGTCAGTCACATCGACAGACACCAACACCAACACACTCTCACTCACATAGAGAACAACAACATGCTCGTCAACTGCTGCCAACAGGTGTATTTACTGTTTTTTCTTTTATTATTTATCAGGAACAACAACCACAGCGACAACAACACAGATACACCAAAAAAAAAGAAGAAGCAGAAGAAGTGCTCCCCAGTTGGGTTTTCATTTCTGTTTATACCCTGCTTAACATTTGCAGATGGGGCATTATCAACTGCATTCCAGCTTCAAGACTATGTAAAAACAATAATGGAATTAAGATGACATTTTCCAGTTTTTCAAATATTGAAGCTAAACTTATATATTTAATTTTAAAACGTATATTTATTTTTTGTGTATTTTCTACAAGAGTATTTTTATTTCCTAATTTGAAATCAAGATTAAATCCAAATCAAACTATATATTTAATTTAAAAATGTATGTTTATTTATTGTGTATTTTTGTATTTTGTACAAGAGTATTTTAATTTCCTAATTTGAAATCAAGATTAAATCAAAATCAAACTATATATTTAATTTTAAAATGTATATTTTTTTATTGTGTATTTTCTACAAAAGTATTTTAATATCCTAATTTGAAATCAAGATTAAATTAAAATCAAATTATATACTTAATTTTAAAATGTATATTTATTTATTGTGTATTTTTGTATTTTCTACAAGAGTATTTTAATTTCCTAATTTAAAATCAAGATTAAATCAAAATCAAATTATATATTTAATTTTAAAATGTAGATTTATTTATTGTGTATTTTTGTATTTTCTACAAAAGTATTTTAATTTCCTAATTTAAAATCAAGATTAAATTAAAATAAAATTATTTATTTTCCGTATTTATATAATTCTCTTAATTCTTTCTTCTTTACAATTTCTAGCCACTGGGTATCTGTTAGTCGCGCAGAGTCCGCATTTTGTTGTATCTTCTTCTGCTGGTTGGCTGCCTGGGCAACTTTTTCATTGCCATAATTACCATGATTAGCAATGAATGCTGAACCCGAGTCTTTGAGTCTTCGAGTCTCTGGCCGTGGCTATGGCTTTAACTTGGTTTTGCCATCTTTCTGCTTTCGACTCCAACTACAACTACAACTACAACTTCGACTCCAAGTCCGACTTTGACTTCGACTTCATGTTTTGCTGTTTTCGGTTACTTCGTCAGCAGCAGGCGGCAAACACGCGACAAATTTAATTTTTATGCTATTTCTTTCTCATTGTGTTTATCATTGTTGTTGTAGTTGTTGCATATATTAACCGTAAGTCGCCTGCACTTTAATTTGTATTTATGCGGGCTGATTATCTGCTTCTTCCTCTTCCTCTGAGCCTGTCATTGTTGTTGTTTCCGATGATGTTGTTGACTCTTCTTATTTTTATTGGCTTCGACGTTTCTTCATACTTCATATAATTGTCGTTGTAATCAATGTCCCTCAACTGCGATCATTTAACGGAACTGTACCTGTTAAAAAGTGTAGTTTCTGGTGAAGTTAAAGAAACAGTTACATATAAATAAATTGTCACTAAATATAAATATAAGAAGTTGTACTACTATATTAAATACTCATTGATATAAATTTACTTTTATTGAATATTTTTATTGAAATGCATTTTCAGATTAATCTTCCATAGAATATTTGAAAAAAAAAATTAAATGAAATTTATCTAATGCTCCCCCTATGAAATTCCATTTTCAAAAATGCCGTTACAAAAAATTCCAAAGTAAGTAAAAAAAATATTTACACAGCTTAAAGAGAAGAATTCACTTTATATACAAGTATCTTCAATTTTTTTTTTGGCGCGTGCTAAGCTTTGTGCAAATGCCCAGACAAACAATATTTCCCAGAAATATTGGGGTTAAGTTCAGTTTAGGAGTTCGTCAGGTACCGAGAAGTGTAAAGCAGACAGTTCTTAAGCCGTGGACAAACTCTGTTTGAATGAACAGATACTGATAAGGGGTTGCAGATAAGATAGTGTTCGAACCGAAATCTGAGCAAATATTAAAGGCAACAGATATCGAATTGAAATAATGTTCAAAAGGTAAAAAATAAGTGAAACGAACATTAAAAACTCTAAACTCGATGCAACAATCTTATCAAGCTGGCAATTCGTCGGTGTGGCAGCTGTTCCAAAAGATAAACCTCGAACGGCACGCGCGATTCTCAAACTGGAATAGCTATTGGTATACTCGTACCTATATTCAATACCTTACCGCTTACCATATCATTTCAAACTATGTTTATCGACGCATTCCGAAAAACTGTTTGCTTAGAAGTGCAATAAAAGTGTTGCGTATCCTTCCGCTTTAGCATCTGTCCCGCGGCTAACGAGGACAAGAATTTTTATGACATCGTTTTTATGACTCCGATTATCCTATTTCGATACTTTGTTGTGCCTCATTAAATGAGCTGCCTCTTTCTATCTCATAGTTTTATTAGTTGCCTGTACTTAATTTAATTTAAATATACATATATATTTCAACTTATGACTTATATTGCGCAATAAAAACCTCCTTAAAGTCATGCCGTATCAGACTACAAATCTTCCTTTAATAGACCACAAAAGATATCCAGGCAATAGCAAACTGTACTTGGATATATCTATCGGCAGCTCAGACAATAGCTCAAAGTCAGACAAAAGATCATCGTATAGCCGTTTATTCATTGTACATTATTCCACCCTTGTCCGTAGCGAATTCAGCAGATGAGTTCCATATGTACCCCTCCCCCTTCCCCGCCCCCCTTCTTCTCTGTCGTCAATGCGTAAAGAATGCCATAGCTGATCTACTTCTGCTTCTATGGAGTGTGTTATACATTTCACATTTGGCCCTTTTGTTGGCCCAAAATGAAGCTGTAACTGCCTGTCAAATTTCTTGACTGCATTTTGCCTTCTGTTTATTGCATTTTGTGGTCGATCAGCGATAAGACCTACAACTGGAGCAGGGAGAGAGGGAGAGACCAAGGAGTCGCCTTAGCTGCCAGTAGTCCATCATTATAATTATAAGGATAATCGCTTGATTGGTTATCCATCTTGTAATATTTCAATCTAGCTTCGATCAGTTCATTCTCTCGAGTGGTTCTATTATTTTCCTTTTTTTTTTGTCGGTTTCCATATTGCGGGAAATGGATACCCTACATACGAGTAGCTGCCCCTGGGGCTTAATGTGCGATCAGCTGCAAATTTCTTATGCATTTAGGTCAAGTATGAAACGTACAGTTTACTCTTTCAATGGTTTCCGATAGCAAATTTGCGAAAATGAAAAATTTTGGTTATGTAATATATATTCCACAGAAGCCAACTAATTAAATGATTACAATGAAATTTAAGATGTACGCTGAATCTATTCATTATAAATTAGCTCGCAGCCAACAGTATTCATTAAAATGTAATCCTTCTAAAATATTATTTTCGTCTAGACAGAGTCAGACTTGTAATTAGCAGAGTTTCCATTCGTTGCCAAAATTTCTTCAACTTCTTATAGACTTTTAAGTTGAATTTAGAATAAACTTTGCTCTCGAAAAAATAGCTAAACTTCAAGCTGTCAATCTGATATAATAAAATATTAAAGTAAGTATTTTCCTAATACTAATATGATTATTTAATATGGCTCTATTACAGAAAATGCTAATAAGCAACAGGAAATATTATAAATAATACTCCTGAGAACTTTGCACCAATTTATAAAGCATAAAGCTTTGTTAAAATCATAAAAATTTAATGCTGGAAACAAGTTTTTAATATAAGTTTAGAGAATTCGAATTCAGAGTTTTATTATTATTACTTTTATTTAAAGTAACTCAACTCAACTCAACCTTAACTCAACAATTAAGTTAAGCTTAACAATTTAAGTTTTTAATGCAGCTTTCAATATAAATTCAAATGAAGCCAGACAAATGGATTAAAAAAGTATTTGGAATTAAACTTAATTGAGGATTACGTTATTAAATGTCACTCAACTTGCTTTAACAAAAATGTGAACAAATCTTTCATCATAAGATAAGTAAAGTGAAAAATTTGGGTGGTCTTCAAGTGCAATCTTTAAACGATTTTCATTGTCAACTTGTCAAGAGTTTGAAAATGTCTCTTTAGATCATGCTTAAAGGGCAACAATGAAGTTAGTTCAATTGTGTGTGGTCAGTTAGCCAGTTAGCAGCCACTTGCAGCTCATCAGTGGAGTTAAAGCCGTCTAAATTGTCTGTTAACTCGTTAAACTGGACCTTCATTAATCGCTCGACTCAGCTCTCGATTCTCTTGGCGGCAACTTCAAAGTTTGGGTGACAAATAAATACAAAAACCAAAGGAAAAAAGAAGCAATGTCTAGGTCAGAAATAGCCCAACCCCAAAAAATCGTAAATGCAGTAAGTAGCCATAAAATGGCTTAAAGACGAGCCAGAATTTCTTGGCCAAACCGAATGTTTATCATTTATGTACGTGACAAAAATGTTTGAGCTGCTCATTATGATGTTGGGAATAAGAAAAGAAGCCTCTAATGGTGTCCACTAAAACCCAGCCATTTTCTGTATAAAAGTATATGAAAATAGTTAACAGCATTTCAATCACATGGCTAAAATGGAACTCAATTTTAGCCTACCGATCAGAAAATTGTTATAAATTTGTTCCGTTTTTGTTGGTGCGCGTAGCACCTGAACCAAATTAGTTGGCCAACTTTACTTTTGAGCCAAGGTAATTTGGCCAATCTGAAGCAACAGCTGGCGGCACTTAACTTGCTAAAGGAAATAGTTGAGAGCTGATCTCCTCTATATCTCCCTTTCTCTTGCAGAGCGCTCCCTCGCAATATTCAAACCCTTTTTTTTTTATTTTCTTTCATTTATAATTCGTGTTTAACTAATTTTAGCCTATTATCGCCATCATTATTATCATTAAATGTGAAATTGTTGGCCCGGCGCGCATGCGCATTGGCAATTTTACAGGCAGACAGACAGACAGACAGAGAGACAGAGACTCTGTCAGGTTGGTGCTCCAACTACAACTACAACAACTACAACTCCAACATTAACTCCAACTCATCGTCATCGTCCATCGTCAGGTTGCTGTCAGACACCAACTGTTGTCTCTGTGCCCAGTTTCAGTCCAAGTCCCAGTCTCTGTCCCAGTGCCAGTCATCTGACCGCTGGGGTTGCCGCGGGGTCAGGCCAAACAACATTTTGCGCTTGCTTGAAGCTTTTCAAGCAATATGTTCTATTTTTCACTCGGATCTCGGCAATTACCAGAAAGTAATTTCAAAGATATGCCAAAGGGGCGAAACGAGCCCAAGCAGGAATCGCTTAATTGGAAAATGTTTATGTATCTTTTAGATACATTTAGAGCCAAAAGATATTTCGCATAGTCCTATGTATAAAGCTAAGTTTCTGAAAAACATTTTCGAAGTATATAATTATAGTGTTAATTAATATTATAATAAGCAGTTTTAAATTCTCATATAATATTAGCTTTAGTATAAACTGAGTTGAATATAAGATACAAACTTAAATTTTTAATGTTTATATAAAAAAAAACATTTTAACGTTTATTTAACATGTAAGCCCTTAAAGTCTTTTATGAAGAGTAGTTTTTAATTCTATAGAATTGTTCCTAATCCAACTAATCATCCATAAGATACTTGTTTGCTGAATGTATCTCAAGTAATTTAGAAGCAATATGAAGCAACTGATATCTAGGTTAACATTATCATTACTCATTACTTCTGTAAATGCTGTAAATTGACCTCATAATGAGCATTTGAAATACCTTAAGGAAATCGAACTCAATTTCAATCAAAAGTTGGTCAAAAAATATTTGGCGAACAATTGCAACAAATTGTTGAAAGTAATACGAAAACCATTTATGCGGCAGCCGCAGTAAAAGATGCCAAAAGATGCGTTAAATGAAACAAAAGGCAGTCGAGCTAAAACCACAAGAATGACAAATGTAAACGACACCGCAGGACCTTCAGGCAGGACAGCCGGAGCATAACCAGATCCCTGACGCTTGGGTGGGTTGTACCTGGCAACACCTACAACAACCTACAACACAGATTCCTTTGCTCTGTCTGTCCCTTTTTTCTTTTTTTTTTGTAAGAAATCCAGGATAACCGATACGACACATGCGGCGTTGCAGACGGCGAGTTCTTGCCACTTAAAGTCCATAACGGCAACGACGACTGTGCCACTGATGCTTGACCAAGGATTGAGTTCCACAAACTTCTATAGAAAAGATACCAATATATCGCCATATGCCATATGCTAGTGGACAGTTGTTTGAGTTGTCTGTCCTCGAGTGATATTCTTGCTACTGACTGACTCCTTACTATCGCCAAATCATTGTTAGTTTTTCTTTTCTTTTTGATTTCTTGTTTTATTGTTTTTCCTTAGCATTGTCGCTTGCTGACAGAATATTGCAAATTGTACTCATTTTACGTAAATGATTTATTCAGTCTGTTTATACAAAGGATTTGTGCCTAATTTCATTATTTGCACAGTTGCCAGTCATTTGCAAAATTTTAGCTAAAGTAAAAAGATTTGTTAAACAAAACAAACAAAGATATAGAAAAGTGACCTAACTTAGGCGGAAATATTCGTCATCTAATAGAAAAGTGGGAAAAAAGTTTGAATATTAATTGAATATTTATGTATAAGCTAATAGGGCAAGAAAAAGATAAATACTCGTATGACTAATTTAATTCATAATTAAAAAATATTTTAGGAAATACTCATGATTTTTAAAAATTGTTATAAATTCTACAGTTATTCAGTTGACCTCCAAAAATATCCAGAGATTTTATTACATTACAGTTAGAAAACCACCAAAGGAATATTCGGAGTTTCCCAGTTGTAAAGGTTTAATTATTCAGAAAATTTGTAGGGGTCTAAAACAAAATGCTGTCATTAATTTCTTTTATTTTCATAATATTTAAAGAATATATATTAACTTAATATTTATTTTAAGCCGTTTTACTCAATTTAAAAATTAATTTGTCTTAATTTACTAATTTTTAGATGCTATCAAATATTTTAAACCATTGGTTTCAGGAATACCTAAAATATTTTTTGTGATTAATTTGTGTTGTTAGAGATATGTTAAACATGCCTGATGATTAAATTTATTTAAGCCCGGTTTTTTAATGTCTTCTTAAAATTTATCAAAGGAATAGCTTAAAATTTTACATTAATTTCTATACATTTTACGTTAAAATATCAAACCCCTTAACTGGACAATGAAAAATAAAGTTTCAGAAAAAAATTTGATTTGGTTTTGTATTTTTTCTGTTGTTTATTTATCAACATTTTTAATAATTTTCGCTTGAGGTTTGGAATTAATAATTATTTGTATTTTTTATATATCTAAAGAATATTTGTCCTATAGCTTTTCAAAATCTTTCCAATATTATTTGCTGAATATTTGCTAAAAAGGAAGTAGAGAGAGACGGTAAGAGTCCTGAGTGAGGACCTCAGTAGCAGTTGTTTGGCTGTCAGCTCTTGGATTTAAAACATTGTTAGCCAAATTGACTGCAAACCAAAGAGCGGCTGCAAAATTTAACTTTATTTTATATAATTTTAATGCGGCTGACTCTGTTGCTTATCAACAGTGACTGATCGAAGCAGAAGCCAACTTGCAGGACGAAATACAAACCCTTCTAACTGCAGTACGGCAACGGGGCAGCAGGAGTAGAAGGAGCAGATGAAGGAATTCAATTTGACTGCCAACTCCAGCTCGAGTTCAAAATCAAAGGTGTTGTTTACAGGCGGCAGCCAACGGCATCCAAACGGACAGTTGACCCTTCTACGAAACGATATGAAAAAGAGAGAGATAAAGATGAAGAGGAGGAGGAGGAGGAGGAAAAGACAGAGCATCTGCCAGTGCATGCGTAATGAACAACTGCCAAAAAATAGTGAGGGCCAGAAGGATTCGAAAGAAAATATAAAAAAAAGGATGGACTAATGAACGACGTTGTTGAAAATCTACGTGGCTAAAAACGAACTCAACAAAAAAACCCTCGGTTACAGATGCCATCGAATTATATCAGCAGCAGCAGACGCCAAGCAAAGAGTTGAAATTGAAACAGTTGCCGAAGGGTTCAGGTTCGGGTTTTAGGTTTTGGGTTTGTTTCTTTCTTCAAAGCCAAGTCAAATGCGCGGCGCATGGCGTAATTATCGTGGCCAGGTTAGGGATTTACCACCTGGACGAGCTGACCAACAGCAGCAGACGGCTAGAGAGATGCATCTTGACTGAAAGGGTTGTTTGCTGCCTGGACAAATGTGTTACCAAAATTTAATTTGACGCTCATAATTGAGCCGTTCCCCAATTTCTCGTGGGATGTGGCGGCTGCAAATGCAACTGAGGCAGAGTTATGTTTACTCGTTGTTGCCTCCATATGTCCTTCGAGTGGCCACTTAAGAGACAGCCTAGAGCTGGCAGCACGTGCTGCAGTTTCAGTTGTTTCTGTAGTTGAATTTGTAGTTGCATCTTGCTGCGTTTTTGCCAAAACTGTACCGGTTCGTCCTTGCTCGTTCTGGCCAAGACTGTAAACAACAAACACCAGGTGTTGCATGCAGCCGCCTTTGCCGGCATTTCTTATTCTTATCAGGACCAAGTCCATTGTCCACTCAAGTACTTGGCCCATTGTCTGTGCTGTCGTCGGGGTTTTGTCTCCTGCCGCGTGCTGCAATTGTTTCGCATTTTGTGCGTGTCCTTGCATTTTACCCGCTAGTCCTGCTTTTACCCGCTTTTCTTCAGCCATTGTTTTGATTCATTTTGTCAAATTTATATAAAATTTATTACAGCACACGCAATCAAAGTTCTGGTCTATGCTTCACGGACTTTGAATGCCAGAAATGTGCATTTAATGGTGTCAAAACAGGACACGGCACATGGGACCTAAGAGGACCAAAGGATCGGCATTCATACTGCTTAGCTACAATTTATTAAATACGCTGAATGACTGCTGATAGATATAGTATAGCCATATGAGATACGACAGTATGCTCCAGTGCCCATTCACAATGCAGTTCCTGCTTAAAGGAGACTTTTGTAAAGGTAAAAGTCTGAGCAGAAATTCAATAACACACTCCGGGAGTTTTTAAATTGGGAAAAAATTGTATATTCTTCGTACAAAAAGCCAAAAATTAAGCTAAACAACTGCTTTTTTTATTTTTTTCAATTTTTTATTGCAGTAAAAGTTTCATCTTACCAAACAGATTAAATATAAAATATTAAAATTAAATCAATTTAAAATCGTATAGTTTTACACATAAAATTTTTAGTATGTATTTAAAGTTTTTTTTAATAGATACACAAATATGATTTGATTTTAGTATACCGTGTACTTCTTTTGAAACTGTAAAATGTGATCATTAATCTAGGCATTGCTTTGTGAGTCTTATCAGTTGATCCTAAGTCGATGATTTGTAACAGAAGCTATTGCCCATATACAAATTAGCAGAAATCTATAGCTAAATTCTACTTTAGATGGGCAACGATAAAATGTTTTTTCACTACTCAAATATATTTTTTTTGCGAACTAGAACAAAACACCCACGACGTTGACTTA
The DNA here is from genome assembly GCF_004354385.1 of Drosophila innubila. Classification (NCBI taxonomy): domain Eukaryota; kingdom Metazoa; phylum Arthropoda; class Insecta; order Diptera; family Drosophilidae; genus Drosophila; species Drosophila innubila. The sequence continues at coordinate 7,380,602 of NW_022995380.1, forward strand.
AGAACAACATTTTGCACATAAGCTGGCTTAAATGAATCTCATGTACAGGTCAGTTGGGTTAACAAAGCACGTGGCACTCTCAGGGTCAGATGCCGGGACAGGTGATGCGAAGAATGTAATAAAATAGATGGCATTGTGTGGCCATGTCAGCGGAACAGATCCGATCCCGAGACACTACAAAGAAACACCCACTGTGCGCACGCATATGCAAATATTGCCACAATGCGTGGCAGCTGCAAATGTGGAAAACAAAAGGCCGCAGGATAAACAGCAAGCAACAAGCAACAAGCAACAGGCAACAGGCAGGAGGATAGCAGGATAGCAGAGCATAGGCCACAGGATCAAATAGGGTCAGTTCGAGGCCAGTGCAAACTAGAAATAAGTAAACAAAGCACGCACTGAACCTGCTCGACAGAAGTTCATACTCTACTTGCAGCTTGGCTTGTTGCATGCCACCAAAATCTCTCCATAGGTATTTGGTTTATGGTGATGAAGTGGCCGGAACAGATGTGTTTGGACCATTGCATAACAATAAGTCAAAGTTTCACGCTTGTGTGTGAATTGCCCTCAGACTGTAAGATTTATGGTCCTTTTATTGAGAGATCTCAGTAGTTTCTAAGAAGCTCAACCAGATGCTAAGGCCAAAGGATTCACCCAGAGCACGTAAAACGAAATTCAAAGAATCAACTGAACACAATAACCAACTATGCAGATGCCATGCTCGAAAATCTCACAATTTGATTGAACAAACATATCGCGACCTCTATTGACATATCCATATCGAAAACTAACACAGAAACCTGAAAAGACTTTAGACATTTCGCACCGCAGCGCTGCTAATCAAAAGCCAGATCTAAAATCGCCATATAAAAGAAAGAAAAGGATTTCAAATTCAAAGGGAACGAGTTGACAATGGGGTCGATAGACATTACTGGGTCATGTTTGTGCAAATTGTGCAAACATGCTGGCGCAAATGTCATTCGGCAATTGTCACAATTGACACAATTGTCAAAGGGTTCTTTGCAAGCTGCAAAAATGTTGTGAAAATTGTATAAATTTGCCGTGAATTGCATACAGTTGCCAAAGGGAAATGACAATAGCTAATTTGATGGACTCTCAAAGCCTCAATTGAGTTATCAATAATATTGTGGGGGCTCGTGATAAATACAGCTGCTCTTGAATTTCTGGTAACATTATTTAATGGGTTACCCTTTATGAATCACACTCATTAGGTTGCTGGTTTGTGAATAGTAAATAGAACGAAACATCTGCTTGGTGACCTATTGAGTTATTGCCAGTGTTTTTGACGAATATGAATGCATGACTAGATTCACTATACCAATGTCGAAAAATATTACTCAAAATAGGAAATTCTGGAAAAATTAGAAAAATAAAATTGGGAATCCTAAATTAAGAAACCAAAATTAGGAATTAAAAATTATGAAGACAAAACTTAGGGAAACAAAAAGAAGGAACACAAAAAATAGAAACACAAAAATTAGGAAAAAAATTTGGAAAACAAAAATTAAGAAAATCATAATCCTATGTTTTGTACTCTGAATATTTTTCCTATTTGAAATTCCTAATTTATGATTTCTAAAATTTTATTTTTAGTTTTTTTATTTTATTGTAATTTCTTAAAAAAATTTCGGAATATGTATAAGGTACCGCATGATTTATGAGAAAAATTCATTGCATCATATATTTATTAGAAAATTCTGCTGTTTCTTAGGCTACAAATTAAACATAGAAGAGATATTTTACACAAATGAATGTTTTTGAATTTTATTTCAAAGTTTCGTCTTGGTAACTTGGTGTATAATATGTGTACATTAGCATAAGTCATAACATATTTATTGCCAAAGATGGGCAATATATACATCAAGAGTTCTTTACTTGTGCCTTTCCAAGAATCTGACCAGCATGTGCTGCCAAAACCTGAGCTGCATATTCAATGAAAGACCTTGAGTGCTTTTAGAAACTATTGAATCATCAAAGTGAAGTCAGTTGAGATCAGTTAAAGAAGTAGACAAGACGATCTATTGGATTGAAAGGCACCCGCAGCTCTTCTATGTCCTAAATCATAATAATAATAATACTTTGATTCCTTTTGATACTGGGAGAGACAATAGTCAGCAGATTTAAGCGAGGACAATGCTCCAAGCACTAAAAAACAGAGCTAAGCATAAAAAAACAGCAGGAGGAACAGGAGGAGCAGTATCGGGAGTAGAAGATACAGGACCAAGTGAACTGATCATGCGTGGTGTTATTTATTTTTTGCTTGCAGCCTGTTGAGGAAACATCTGCCCCGCTCAATTTTTGTTCGCTTCTTTTTAGCTGTTGTCTTTTCTTGGCATTGTCGTTGTTCTTGTTGTTGCTGTTGTACGCATGCACACGCAGGACATTTGGAACAGGATACTTACAAAATGAAAAAGAAAAAACAAGTAAAACGATGAGCTACATAAAAAATACGAATACTCTGCTAGGTAGTCTGTATGTGCACTGTCCCTCTCTCTCTCTTTCTCTGCCTCTCCCTCTTCGCTGTATCACTCTTATTGTCGATGTCCTTACAGCCAACGCTTGACTCCTCCACTAGCTGCCGGCTGCGCTGCCTCGTCATGTACAGTCGAGTCAGGATCCTGCCTAGGCACAATGTCAAGGTCAAGCGCGTGCCATGTCGAGCTGTGTACAATTTTTTAATAGAGAAAATCTGGAATTTTAAAGCGCAGGATATGCGTATCCTGCTTTAGCTGGCATGTGTTGTCGCCAGCAGCTGTCACTAGCGCTGATCCTGTCATTTCATTTCACTTCTTGGAGCGTGCGTGTCCTTATTATAAGAAAGCCGACAGAAAAAATAATGATGAGATACTTTTTTTTTTTTAATAGAAACTTTGCCAGCAGTTTCCATATCCTGTCGCCGTTCGGGCAGACTTCAGCTGCTCCTTCTACTCCTGCAATTCTCCAATTAACATATGAGACTTTAAAGTTTCTCAATGTCAGAGAGTTCGTCGCCAAAAGCTAATGTCCTGGCAGGCACCCACATAATGTCACCTTGACAGCTGCCAAAAATTTCATATTTTATATACACTTTTAAGCCTGGCTTCTTCTTCATTCTAATCCTTCTGTTTCCTACAGCGACAATTGCCTGCAATTTACGCAAACATGGTCCACAATAGCGATTATCCTGACACACCACTCGTCACACTGAATCCCTTCCCATTGTTGCCACTCTGTTTGCTTAAGCCTTTGACAATATGCGATTCACAGGAGTTTTATTTGCGCATCGAGGCTCCAGCTGAAATTACTATTCTGTTAGAATTTCATAGGTTACTTGCGCTAGTTGCTTCATAAAATTAAAAGAGAATATTAAACGATCTATCTGAATGTAGAAAACATTTATCTAAAGTTCATGTGTACACTTTAAGCTGACTACAATGTTGCTATTAACATTTTTGAATTAAATTGTACCATAGTATTTCGCTATTGAGAGTTGTGTATAAAATGATGAAAATACTTTAAGATATTTTAAGAAACTGTATAAATTGAGCTAGCAAAAAATTAAATTAAAACCAAATTCATGTACAATGTAAACTATATATACAATGTGTGGATTCCTAAATGCATCGATCTATGGTTTCTCTAAGTATATTTAAGTATAATTTGTAAGAATTTTTTACTTTTTCTGTATTCATAGAAAAATATATTTTATCACACATTCCAACCATTAAATATCATCTAAGCATGAGATCTACAGCAAGATCTTAGCTTATCTTATAAATTTCTTTTTTTTTATATTTTAAAACTAATTTGAAGCGAAAACTATTGTAATACCATTTGAATGCTGGCAGTTTTCCAATGAAGGCATTTGTCTAACAGCACGATATTATTATTTTTTCCGAGTCTGTTTCATTTTCTTTTTTATAACCGTAGCTATCATAGGGGCCGGCTGACCAGCTCTTCTCTCGTCCTTGCCCTAATCTCTAATCGCGCGTCACGCTGGCAAGACAAAGTCCTCACCTTGTCGGCCGTCACACTGGGACCAGACTCATTTGAGACGCTTTAAACCGGTGATAAGCATCGGCAGGTTCAAGCTGACAGCCAGCAGGTAGTTGTAGCTTATAGTTGCTGTTGTTGTTGTTGTTGCTGTTGTCGGACACGCTATTGTCCTGCACGATTTTCGTCCTGGACAGTCGCCGTTCTGGCAGCCGGTGTTCTTGTCTTCCTTTAAAATGTTGCAATGTGCATTGTATAATTTATATCATAATTTCCACTGCATTGTATGTTATCTGTTTTTTTCTTTGCTCCCTGTTAACGCTATGTCCTTGCCATAATGTAGCTTTATCCTGTTGCTCGGCTTATCTTGATATCGACTGGAGTCCCCAATTCATTCTCTACCATGTTGAACTCATGTTTTTTAGTTAACGAAAAATTAAGTCGTTTACACTGCCATTAAAAGCGATTGATTTGTAAGAGTTGCCAGATGGAAACTTTCCAAAAAAGATAATAATAGGAGTCCTTAGCAAATCTTTCCAAGATCAAGGTAAAACTCAAGTCAAATTACAGTATCGAACAAACATCAGTTGCTTAATCTTTTATTTGATCCTTACTATCAAATAACAATTTGAATTCTATTTAAAATTTCTAACTATACAAAGATCTGCTTAAGAAGTTGACATTTAATTATAATACCAATTGTTTGTGGAACTCAAACAGATCAGCGGCATCACCTTTCACCCCAGAGCCAAGGTAAAAAAATGAGCAACAACTTCCGGTCATGCAAATTTGCCGAAACGGTAAACCTGTTCAACCTTTGAACTGGCTGTAAATAATATTTTTTTCTTTGCTTTATTATTATTCTTTTTTTTTGTTGGAAATTTCCCCTTGTTCTCATTAACCACCCGCCTGGCTGTAATTTGCCGAAATCTGTGATCCTCGACGTTTAGCTACAAAAGACATAAAAACTTCCGGTCTGCGAAATGCGCGTAGAGGAAGCAACCGATCAGTTGAAAAGGTGCGTAGTTGTTGCTCTGGGAACTGGGAACTGATCCTGTACCTGTATCCTTAGCCCTACCTGTCTCAATGGCAGATGCGCAAAAAAAATAAAAATAAAAACGATGCGGAACGAAAACAAGGATGCGGAAACAGCAGTCGCGGCTAAGGAATCAAAACAAAACTGGCAATGAGTATGAGAATGAGAGAAACAAACGGTGCAGAAAGCGGAAATAATAGCAGTCCCAGTCCCAGTTGCATTCCCAATTCCAGTCTGAAATCCCAATCTCAGATCTCTTTACCCAGTTTCAGTTTCCAGCCTTCTGTGCAACAGTTGTCCCCGCACACAAATCACAACTGTTCAACTTTGCTTTTGAATTTATTTCCATTTTCAACTACCTCGGATCCATTCAACATGTGTGATGAGCATTACAATTCAAACAGCCGTGGATGCTGTGGTTTGATAATGTCAAACATGTGTCTATCCCTCTGCTTATTCGGGTACATCTGTGAGAGGGGTACGGGGGAGTTGTTCTTGTCGATTCTGTTGAGCCTGTCGCGCTGAATATGCTAATCATAACGGGAAGTTGAGAGAGACAGTGCACATGCCTAAATATACACACATACATAAGTACAAACGAGTAAATACATAAGAATTTTCAGATTTATTATATAAGTAGTTTTGTAAACTAATCTGTTCCATATAAATCGACTATAGTAAATGATTACAACTAAAAGTTAATACTTATTAAAATATGATTTATCTATTAGATTGAGTTGGTTCTTTTATTGATTTTGAAAATAAATTAACCTAGAGATTTGACTGACTCTGTGCCTTTATTCTACTATTAATATGTATAATTTATTTTCAAATTCAAATAGAATTTTCAAAGATATCCGAATATTCACATAGAACATATTTTAGATCATTCTTTTTAGACATGTAAAATAAAATTATATTTTGTAACTTCTAGAAACTAAGTCCTAACTCATTAAATTTACCAGATCCTTGTTACGATTTCGTCACTAAAGCTAAAAGCTTTCCGCAGTGATTGTGCGTATACTTCTAAGTGACTTTGACTTATCAGATTTTCAAAAAAAGTGCTTACCTGGCTTAAGATAAAGAACATAATTGCATTAAAATCTAAAATACAGAACTTAAAAATGAAAAGTTAGGGCTTAAATTAAATGTATTAAAATTAAGCATGTTTTTGCCTAGTAGAATCTCTTCGTTTATTATTTCACAATATCATTATAATGCTCTGTTCTTGACTACATTTGCAATCAGCTCACAGCTCGGCCATTTGCTTTGTCGAATTGACGAAAATGGAGCAGTTCGAAGAAGGCATTAAAATGCTCAATGCGAATCGATTGAACTAAAATGCAGTCTGCATGTGAAGTGAGCAAAATGTAAATAGGATATTAAATGATTAAATTATGGTGCCATATTTTCTGGCAAATTTTAAAACAAAGGAGCTAAAAAAGGAGCGCCTATGGAATGGGGGGGAGGGAGAGCTGGGAACTTATCGACATTGGACATTTGGCGGGCGTGATGATTGCATTTTAATGGATAAATTAAAAAAATCAATGTCTTGAGCGAGCGAGTGTGTTGCACGTACTTTGTACTTAAATTAAACAAACAAAATTGTAAAGAACAAAATACAAGTAAAAGAATGAGGAAAAAACTGTCGATCGAACACCGATCGTGAGAATGGAGAATGGCGACAATGTCGCCAATGGGCGGCCTGGTCTGAACCCCATAAATCTTCATAAGCTTGTCACGTTTCGAGTGCAACAGCTACTCGTAAATATATATCTGTAGTCGATGACGAAGCTACCCGAAAACTCAAATGTTTGCCACAGCTCCCTTGTGGATTAACAATTATTTTGACATAAAATTACCACATGCCGCAGTCCAAGTAGTAGACGGATCCAAAGTCGAAGTCGTAGTACACCTCATCTGATGTCCAATGGCCCCACACAAGAGATTTCATGAGTGTACTCGTACCATGTCGGTGACACATACGTGCCGTGCTTTTTTCGGCTTTTTCTTTATTTTTTTTTCTTTTTTTTTTGACAAAGTCAGATGCTTTCTGGACTACCGTTGGCCCATCATAGCAATTGGGAGTCATTTGTAAGCCCAACACGTGCTGGAGACGAACATGCTGCTAAGCTTCATTTCATCCATCCATTTGGTAAATGCTCAATGAAATTTGGTCATAAAACTGTTTGGTTTATCGTAAATACGTTTCTTTATTTCATTTTTTTTTTTTTTTTGTTTTTGCTTTTGGCAATTTGCATTTGAGCCGGGTAGAAGTTCAACAACATCACAAGCTGAGCTTAATAAATGTTTCAATTAGCCTGTGCTGAGCTCCAATTAAAAATGTCAACATCAATCCAAATCTATGGCCAAGTTTTTTGTAAAGTCAACTTTTCCCAGGCTTGGAAATGGGGGAAAACATGTCTGTGACACTGACACTGACAGCCACCTCAGAGTGGCCAACGATAGATGGCCAACAAGTAGACCAGGCTAGCAGTCAGGCAATTGGAAAAGCAAACACATGCCGACACAGAGCCAATTGGCCGACAGATTGACATCTTCATCATAAATAAAAGTGAAAAAAAAACTTGTTAAAGAAACCAAATGAAATGAAACTCTAGTTAAATGTTGCTACACTTTTTCATCAACGGATTGTGGCATGTGTGGCAATGTGGCAAGTGAATGCCAATCGAAATGGCAAACAAATCAACAGATAAACAAATAATCATAACAATAACAATGCCATTTAGTTACAATCATTTGTTGGAACTAATGAAGACATCTTGCAGTTGCAGTTGCACTTAAATATCGCACACGCTTGTTAATGGGGCACACAAACAGATGAGTGGGAGAGGGGGAGGGGGAGTTGAAGGGGAGCTAACGCCAACGTGACGCATACTTAATTATCGGTCCATGCTGGACACGCCCTGTTCGCCTTCTCGCTCCGAGGTGTTAACAAATTCATTTCACTCAATAATTTTTCTCAACGAGCTGTAACTGGTTTTGGCCAACAGTTGCCCCCATCCTTTTCTCCCTCTCGATCTGTGTCTGTCTCTACGGTGGCTATCAATGCTACATGGCTCTTTAATCTTCATTGCAGAGGCGGCAACATTATTTGCATGCTGATTAGCCTTCAACGTAGACACAACACTTGCTACACATTTTGCACCTCAGCTCCCTCTCTCCCCTTTCCACTACTCCACTCACTATATCAACTCTCCCTCTCTCTGTCTTTCCTTTTGCAACTCCAGTTTATCTATTAGCAGCGCCGCCTTGCACTTGCCACGATGTTGTTGGTCCAATTTTCAACACTTTTGACGTGCTGTTAATTGATTTAGAGTGCAGTCTGGCCAATGGTTTGAGCCTCCATCTAGTCCAGTCCAAGTCCGGACGTGGTTGTCCATGATTATATAGCGCCACTCGCTTGTTATGGCCAACTTTGGCTGTGCCACTGTAATGACTCTGTTGCCTCTTGGTAATTGTTGCCTCCTTGTTGTACGTGCCGCCAGTGGGAAAAATCTCAGTCGTGCTGCAATGACAACTTTATTAGCTTTGGATGTGGGTGTTTGTTAACTCTAATGGATTATCTAAACTCAGTGAACAGTTGCTTAGTTTAATTTAATTTAATTTGGTTGCCTTTTATCTTAGTGCGACAAGAATTTCTTTAAAAATTAATTCATTAGCCACACTCTGTAGATAAACTTAATCAATTCAAATCTAATTTATTATATATTCTATTTGTAATTATTGAACGAGCGACAAGAATTTCTTTAAAAATTAATTCATTAGCCACACTCTGTAGATAAAGTTAATCTATTTAAATCTTTTTTATTATATATTATGTTTGTGTTTATTTAACGTCAACTCGAAGTATTTGTTAAATAAAATTTTTAAGAGATCAAAATAAAACAAAAATTAAATTAACAATTAAATTATATTAAATGAAATAATAACTTAAAAGAATTAACAGTTGCTTTATGTTTATTTACATATTTTGGTTAAGTTTTAAGACGGGTTATTTATTTATTTTTTATTCATATATTATATAATTGTAGTTGTTATTTCTTTTAATGTATACATTTTATATGCCCTTTATTTATTTAATTTATATTTATTTATCTCTTATTACTATCCTTTTTTTAGGAGTTAATTGCATTCAATTGTGAATAGTGTGCACAAAAATTGTAAGTTTTGAATATGTGTGTTTGTCTTGAACATCGTTAATATTTGCTTAGTGATTGGGTTGGCGACTGTACCTAAAAATCAGTCCGAATGAATGGCATATGGACTCGACTCGTAAACAGAGTCAGTGGAACACCTTGCGAGTGCAACAAATGCCGAATCAAAACAGAAAGAATCTCAGAGAGGGAGAGACATGTGCAACAGTTTGCCTGCAACAGGACGAGGGAGAGGGTCCTCTTAGCCAGTTGGTCTGGTCACAGCAGGTACCTTTTTTCAAGGATAATACTCGTAGCATCGCAGTTGCAGTTGCAGTTGCAGTCATCCTGTGTGCAACAGGCTGCAGTCTGCAAATGGATTTCTTTTTTACCATGCCAAACAGATTTACTTTTGTTGTTTCTCTTTCTGTTTTTCAGTTTTATTTTTTTGTGAGTGCGGCAGCTGCTGTTGCAACGCTGTGCTCTGACAACAAAATGGTTACAATCACAGCAGTTGCTACTTAGTTAGAAATACTGTTGTTCAAACTGTTGCTTCGGTTATTGGGAAATCGTTCCATACAATTTCCAATTTCCAAGCAACAGCCAAGTGCTCTTTGAATTGGGTGTGTTGTGTGTCTATACTATTAGATAGTAAATAAGTTTCTATAGACAAGTCTGTCTGCCACTGCCCCACGCATGCCAATGTCTTCTTCTATTGCCTGTTTTTTTTCTGCTGCTTTTTTTTGCCATTAACTTTTTTGTTATGCCACTCGGGCGTTGGCCGCGAGGCGTTTTAAAAGCGTTCAGCAACTTGTCCAGTTGTTAATTCCATTGAATTTATGACTTTTTCTGTACTTTGTTGAAGTTCGAGTCGTGTTTTGGTTTGCTTACATGAATTTTACATATACTCGTCAATAGCTGACGTTGTTGCCAAAGAATGTTTTGAGTAGCTATAAATGACAATTGGCAATTACTCAATTATTTATTCTGTATTACAGTGGAAGGGTGTCAAAGGAACTTCAATCTACAACTCTTACTGAATCTCAATTCGTTTGGTATTATAGAGAAAGACCTTGATATTACAATATATAATATAGATTGTAGCTTATACTGAGCATGAAAAAACTTATAAAAGTTAAATTGACTTTTGTTTTCGCATAAACTTAATTATATCACATATTCCAGGGTATTGATCTTTATTATTTGTTTCAACAATTCCGATTGATATGGACTTATAAATTGATCCCCTTGAATATTTCTCCCTAATGTTCAATATTATGATACTGCAATATACATTAATAAAGATTTTATAGGTACAGATTTTATATCAATAAATGCATAAATGCAACAATTCTCACAGAAAACATTGAATTCTTTGTTTTACACATAAATAAATTTAAAGCAAAGGAAATATTTTTTCTTTGAAATAGTAATAGCATATAAATTCTGCTTTAAGTTTGACGTTTAAAAAACATTCTTGATGCTTTAATTTTATTCAATATGTAGTATTTGAATTATATATTTTTATTTCTAAATAATTAATTTTTATACAATTAGTATACCGTCAACATAGTTTACAATCTTTTGGCTCGTGCAGCTGCCTTTTAGTTGATGTATATAATTTGATGCATTTATGCAACTATCTGCTTTTCAAAAAATGCAGATAGCAAGTGCAACTTGCTTTTTTTCTTAAGTCAGGCCAAAAGGGGTGGGACCCCTTAATACTTGTCTTAAATAATATGCGGCAAGCGAAACTTCAGTTTGATAGCTGAAAATTTATCGAGTGGAATGTTTGCGGCATGTCGCCGCTGTCGATGTTGCCACACACGAGCCCCAAAAAAAAAAAAAAAACAAGAAGAAAAAGAATACAAAATCTGGCAGAGCATAAAGTGAACCTGATGCCAATGGGCGACAGTTGTTGCAGTTGATGGACTACGCCGGCTGCCACAACAGCGCCAGGATTGTATTTTTTTTCCTTTTTTTTTAATTTTGGTTTTCTTTTTTTGAATGCGACACTTAATGCGATACCGCGAAGCCAATCAAAAACCGGCGTTGAAGCAGCCACAGCAGCTTGGATGCAGCTTGGATGAAGCATGACGACGATTTGCTTGGATACTCGTAAATAAATGATAAGCGTGTGGTTTTTAATTACACACGACGACAGTTTGTACTTTTGTTTTAGTCGATTTTTTTGGCTAGTTTGGATCTGACATATGGCACGCGTTGTATGCCACAGTTTGTTGACTCTTCGGCAGCTGCTAAGTTGCGTTTTGGGCAACTTTAAGTTTGCACAGTCTTGTTAACATTACGCAAACATGCCACAAAGGAACCTTTCCATCTTTTCCTTCAACTGCAACATGCTGCGTCTGTCTCATTGTTGTCGTCTAAGAAAATCCAATGAAAAGAAAATCATTTGATGCTGCAGAAATTTCACCCCAAGACTGCGACTACTGTGTCCTTTTTTGTCCTTTGATATATTTTCGTACAATTTATTTTACGATTTTCCTGCTTCATTGTTAACGCGTCTCTGTCGATTTTCAATGGCTGTTAAATTGATGGATTGCTCTGTGACTTCTGACACCACATACAATTGCATTTTCCCCTCCACAAAGTCAACTAAGATTTGAAGAAGAAATTGCTGCCAAGTTTTGAGCAAGCATCAATAATGAGATTTACAACTGCTCTTTAGCTCCTTTGAGATTGACTTCTCGCTTCTTTTTCTCTCTCTCTATCTTTCACAATGGATTATGGAGAACTTATTCTTCAGTATTTGCTAGACAAACTTTAATTGACATTTATTTTCGACATTTTTGTAGAGATTGCAAAGTCACACTAGCAAATGCGTAGAAAATAACTGCTGTAAATCTCAAAATCTATTAATTTTGACAATAAATCTGTCAGTCCATCACTACCAAATAAATGCTGTACCAATTTAATACTCGTTTCAAAAAGTATTTTATTAAATTCCTTGTGAAAATGTCTTACTAATGTATTTTGATGTCAACAAAATTCAAAAACATTCTTACAATATCTATTTAAATTTTTTTTTTTACAATTTTGGACATAATTAAGAGCTGTATTCCGTATATTGTTCTAAAATTAGCCATATCTATATATAACATTCATACATGGCATTATATATTAGCGAGTTCCTTTTCATAACACCTTTTTTTTATAATATAGAGATTCAATCTGTCTAAAAGCTGAACTGATGCTCAGTTATAACTCCCATAAAAATAGTATTTTCAAAGAGTATCTAATGCTTGGTTAAACTCATACTTTATACTTATTTCCATTAATTTAATTCAATTTTAATTCTGATCTGATTGCACAGACTTAATGCTTAAACACTTGTTCCACTTCAAACAGAGTGAGTATCCCATGTGTAGCCAAGTCTATTCACAGTGGCTCTCAACTTTCAATGTCAGCACACACACACACACAAGCACACTCTCAGACACACACTCGGACACATGTAGATATTTATATGTTGTCATAAGAGAACGGACGCAACCACTTGAGAAATCCACCTGCAAGCAAGCGACGGTCACAACGATCTGCATCTGCGATCTGTTTGCTCCTGTTGCCTCCCTCCGTCTGCTCAAGTTCCATGTGCTCTGCATTTTCCCTCCGTCTGATTTCTCCTTTATGTCCATAAGTCTTACGCACACTTATGTTTTAATTTCGCTGGCCCAGTCGCAGTCTCAGTCTCAGTTTGAGTCAAAGTCTCAGTTCCAGTTGAAGTTGAAGTTGAAGTTGTTGTCGCTGCTGTTTCTACTTGAGCAAACTGCAGATTACCCAAGTTAAGCCCTTAAGTGTGTTCCATATCAGGTTTATCATTACCAGCCCCAAATGTTGTTGTCGTTGTTGTTGTTTTTGCTGCTGCTATATCGAAGACAAGCATTCGCTTGACTGAATATACGATCGAAGGAACGAATGAACGGATTAAATATATCATTTTTACCTTGTCTAATGAAAGGGTTGTCCCAGCTTAGCTCAACTTGGCTAACACCTGAAAAATGCAGTTGCCACTTACCCAACCTGCTTCAAAACCCAAAAGCAACTGTTTTTTATATTTTATAGGGGTAAGAGAGCGGCAAGGGAAGGGGAAACGGTCTACATGAATGCTTTATGAAGAAAGTTTTATATGGGGGTAGGAAATATTGTAGAGGCGTAATGATTGATATTGAGGAAGTTGTCTTGCGGTTGTATTACACTGTCATGAAGAATACACTGTAATAAATTTATTGGATCTGATTATATTATATTGGTAAAGTTTTAAAAATATAATCAGCGTTAAGAAAGTTTTTGTTGAAATCAAATTTTAATCTCAGATTAGCATACTTATTATTAATTGCTTTAAAACCCTAAGATTATATATTAAAATTGAAAAAAAGTCTTACAATTTATGTAGGATTAATAAGCTAATTTATCCAATAATATAGAATTTTTTAATCAAATCCTATTCTTAATTTTTTTTTATTTTCATTACGAAATTGAAATGTCTTAGAATTATTTGCAGTGTTGTTAAATGCTTCTCGTTTGTACTGCTTGTGATATGCTGTCGATAATAAAGTCCTTAGTACAAAATTAACGATTAAACAGGGGCGAATAATACAGGGTGTCTCACAAATCAAATTGACAACCAAAATTCAAGTAAAATTATTAGTTCTGTGAAAATTACAATAAAATACTAAATTGATATTATAACAATCTGTTTGGTCTGACTGAGTGAGTGTGCGTGTGTATATGGGTGTGTGGATCTCCATTATGAAGGTCACTTGGAGAACCTTCCCGAAACTATTTATAGTGCTACCTGTGCTGCATTATGCACTATCCGTCTATACAAATGCCGAATCTGAGGAGCACAAACGTAAAAAAGAATTGGGTAAGTGTAAGGTACAGCAATCTATCAAAAAGATATTCGAATTTAAGAATTAATTGCAGAACAAACCAAGGAAGTTCACTTGATAGAGCAGTCTGGTCAAAAGCAGAAGTAGCTTTTAAAATGGAGCAGCCTGTATAAATTTATTGCAAATTCTGTTCCTTTTTTTTATTTATATTGAGGAAGTAAATGTGCACAAATTACCCCTCGGCTAAAAAAAAAAAATGTTATCGACGAAACGGAAGCAAAAGTCAAGGTGCAAAAGAAAAATCATTACACCTGTTCCTAACCGAAGCGAACCGTGGCAAGAGTGAGTGAGTGTAGAAAGCGTAGAAATCGAACTCAGGATGCGGATGGGGCTGCGACACGAAGCGCTCGTCGTATTTTTGGTTAATTTTTGGCTGCATTTCGATAAGCCGAAAACGAGAGAAAAATAAGGGGTAAGAAATGGCGTGTCTACCCCTACCTGACTGTCTAGGGCTCGATATTTTGGGCTTTGGTCATGCTGCAATGGCCACGCGGCGCATGTTGCATGTTGCATGTAGCAGGCGACACAAATACGTGAAACTCGGTTATCAAAATTAATAAAACTAAATACTCTTCGCTTCGTTGCACGAGTCTGTTAATGAGCAAGCAGCCAAAATGTGATATACATCTGCAACAGGTTGCAACACTTGCAGCTGCAACCAGTTGCAGTTACAGTTATTGTTGGTGCCTCCAAGGATTTGGCACAAAATTGCATTTTAATTGTTGACTTATCCCCAACATATTTAACTTCACTTCCGTCATCTTCACATCTCCTATATAGTTTCATTTACATTTTATATTGATATCATTAGCACTCGCTTTAGCCTTTATTCCCTTTGTTGCACCTGCAGCTACGCAATGGCTGAAAGGTTTTGTTAGAATTAATGGCTCAAAGGGGTTAGTTGGTTCTGACTCTGGCCTCTCTTCGTGTTTTCATTTTAATTGCAGTTCGTCTGCATTTTTCTTATTTATTACCTATTCATCGAAAAGGGATAAGGGTTGCACTTTCCACTCAACTTCATGTTGCAGTTGCATGAAAGTGAATCCGTAATAAGCCAAGCTAACGGTAAATGCTGCATGCAACACATTCTCAGTTCAATAATTAGGCAATTTCTTTAAGATTATAAATATGCAAGCATAATTGCATACCATCACTAAAGTAGGGGAAAGTAACTTTGAAAGCGCTTGATAATTTATTATTAAGACGTGTACGAAATTCATTTTATAAGTGAATGTGTGAATGCTTTTGAGTACATTTATTATAGTATTTCAAATAATTGAACTAATAGTATGAAGACAAAAATATTTAGTGTCTAACGACAAGTTCAACAGATGAATAAAAATAACGAATATTATTTAGTTAACCTCATCTGAAATTATAATAAGTAAATAGACATTATCTTCAATAATACAATAACAAATATGGCAAGGTATTTAAAAAGCTTTTAGTTTTTATCTTAAAAATAATATAATGATTCTGGCCATTAAATTACTCTATTTCGACAATAATTTATTGTTTGTTATTAATAATTTTTTTACAAAATGTTGAATTCAATTTCTTACTGTAAGTTAATAAGTTTTTATCCTGTCAATCTACTTGGCAAAACTTTTGTATTAATATCAACAACTTTATGATGCAATCATCGTAATTAACTTGGCTCACCCTACCGCAAGACAAAAGACTTAAGCCACAAACTTCCGTTGGCCGGTATGCATGAATTATGGGCAAAGGGTTGACCAAAGCATTACATATTATTTAATCATACATGGGACTGTATGACAGTGGTACTTCAATAAACTGGATAGGAGGACAGGCAGCAAGGTGAGGGGCCAGTAGGCGCACCTTGCGCTGTTTATTTGGCAGCATGAAAAATTGAAATGACAGTCGAGCTTATTGCACGGCAGGACGGCCGCGAAAGATGACTCCAATGTTGAAGTATTTTTTGTATATTTCTTGCTTTTTTGGCAATGCGTCAGTTGCAATTAAAGTGACAGCACACCGGAATACTGAGATGACAACCTGCAACTGTCAAAATGTCGCTGCGACGATGGCAGTGGCAAAAACTGTCAGCGCGCAGTGTTGCGAGACAGACAAAGAGACAAATGTGACGCCATATAAAATCAATAAATTATGAAAGGCCCAGGCGCACTCCTTGCACTTGCCACTTGCCTCTTGCCTCTTGCTACACGGCAGTTGCATAATACATATTCTAAGTAAGGATGTCGACCAGGACTGACTGACTGACTGGCAAACCGGTTGCGATTGCTTGGCCACAGCCCCAATGTCCTTAGGGAATTCTTGTACTCGTATTTGGCGTTGATTGATTTAACTCTTGCCCTGTTGTTGTTGTTTTTGCTTAATGAATTAATTGAGTCTGGGCATAATTAAATTTGCACTTTTAATTTTTTATGCCACTTAATTTATGAGCTTTTAATTATTTTTGCAATTAAAGTTAGCAGCGTTCACACGTGGTAGAGCATTATAATTACTGGCTTGCTACAGGATCAACAGGATATGCTACTCATTTGTCAGTAGTGAAGCGTTAAATCGAATGGCTACCAAAACAAAAAAGGATATAAAAACAAAAAAAACTTGATGGGCGCTCGCTTGCAAAACAAAAGACTCAAGCAACAAACTTGTTTTACTTTAATATTTTTTTTTTTGGCAGCTGCTTTCTTAAGCCATGCTCCATCGCCATCGCATGTTGATAAAGCCTACTTGTGGTGTTTTTTTTCTTCTCTCTCTCATTTTTAATTATATAAAGCATTATTTTCTCTGTGCCGCACAATAGAAGTGATCTTTCACTCGCTCAGGTGCATTGCCAGTGCCAATCCATTTGGCATTGTTCTATTTTTGTTCACAGCCAGCTCGACTAAAATTGTCATTTTGAAAACTCAATTGTTTGGAAATGCTCTACCTGCCTGACAAAAACAAAAAAAATAAAACAGTGAATAAAAAACATAATAAAGAGAAAGAAAGACGGAGCGTAGCTGGAAAAAAAAAACATTTCGTGCGTAGTTTGTTCTCTGTTAGGCTCGCACGCAGCTGGAACTGGTGATCTGGATGGGAGTACGGGATTGCAACAAAACAGATCTTCTTTCCTCTTCAATTTTTAGTTTAAAGGTTTTTGCAGGTGGACATCACGAAAGATTCTCAGGCCCCGGCTATGTATGTGTCTGGTTACGGTTATAAAACTGTATGTTTGGTGCGTTGGCCAAACGTGGGAACAGCGTCTTATTTTTTTTTGGCGATATCTCAAACTGAAAGAAGTTCTCGTAAACTAGATAAAGAGAAATTGCTGCTGAGAGTTAAATATCTAGTAGATTCAATACGAGATCAAGTGTCTTTTATTGAGAAGAACTAATAGCAACTTTTTTAACTTGACCAGAAGGCTAAGAACCGTTCCAGGTAGATCTTCAAAATGACGCAAATTTATTTTTTTATTATTTTTATTTTAAATCTAGCTTTTTTTATTAATATTATAGAATTTAATGTCGATGTCAAAAAATATACTTAAGACCTCTTGAGCGATATTCTGTTGCTTGTTATCAGATACTAAACAAAAGAAATACAATTAATAAAAATTTAATTTAATGATCAGAAAAGAAATCTGCAAATAATTTAATAAGTTTATCTTTATTATTTCATAAGCTTTTTTTTTATTTCAAAACATTTGCTTGGCAAACATTTCAATTTCTAAGCCATTTTGCTGTTTGTAAATAATTTTTCCGGCATGACTTAACTTAATTCATTCATTTATTTATTCACATTCTATCAGTAATCAAATGAGTTGGCAACTTTGTGGCAACGGCCACAGTCTGTTGTAATCAAAACAAACGAATATTTTCAGTTATAATTGTTTGCAAATTAGCTAATTAAAAGAACTAAAAACTATATAAAACCAAAAATATTATTACAATTTTAATTGGAGCCAAAATAATTCGCAGAGTGGATAAGAATATGATGTTAAGAAAGAGTCAGTGGTCAGTCATGGGGTTCGAGAAGAAAGAGGGGGTGTAGCACATTTATGAGCCCATTTAAATTGTAACAACGAATTTCCGCAATTTGGGCAGATGCCGCTGCCGATCTTTGGATGAGATTAACACCACAAAATAAAAGCCAACCATAACCATAAGAAAATTAAGAAAAAATCCAAAAACAATGAGCTTAAACAACATAATTGAGATGTTCGAGCGCCCTGCCGAGTCGAGTCGAGTCGCAGCCCGTTGTCATCGTTAAAGACTTAATTTATTTATTAGCCTCAGATTTTAACTGCCTCATTGTTTAAGCGTTCACCCCGAGAGGCTGTGCAATTTGGGGAAAACGGGGAGAAAACAATACTTATAAAACTCGCATAATAAAATATATACAATACGCGTAGTAAAAATATTAAAAGTCAGTCCTGCTCAATTGCAAAGCAGCTTCGACCGTTCAGCTAATTAGGAGGCATCTTTGACTCCTCGTTTCCTCCTTCCCGCCTTTATTCCCCCTCCTCCTTCTCGCTTGAAAAAAGTCTGTAAGCGAAGCTGAAAAGAGGCGGTTCTGTCTGTAGCTTTTATGACTTTGTTTCTGTCGGCTTTTCGAGGGTTCATTTCAGTGCATGTTTTCTGTTGTTGTTTCTGTGTTTTATGATGATATCCACAGATTTTGCACCTTATGAGAAAAATCTCAACATTGGCCTTAGCTCAGCTCGTAGCTGTTTTATTCTCGTTGTCGTTGTCGTTGTCGCTGTCTCATCTGCCGACGTCGCGACGTCTCTGCCAATCTTGTTAAAACTGCTGCCTGCCGCATTGACACTTTGTTGCGCCTTGCCACAAACTGTAGTTAGCTTTATATTGTTGTTGTTGTTGTTGCCAGCTAGCAGCTGGTTGCCTGCTTTTGCTCTTTGTACATTTGAAAGTCCGTTTGGCTGTCAAAAGCGTTAATTTTTAAGTGCCTAGTGAGAGTTTTAACCGCTGAACTGCGACTGCCATGCAGCTGCTCTGCCATAGACCCCAACAAATAACTAGCTGAGAGTCATATTTGGTAGCCTGTATTAGTATGTGTGTGAGGTTTAATGAGTGCACAGGTTCAAGTGCCAAGTGTCTTGACTATTTTTTATTTGCCACATTCTTTTCAAATGTTGAACCCATTAATTTGTTGCTTGTCATTAGCAACAGAATTTGGGTTGTCGACTTTTCTCTGAAGTAGTCCAGAGATACATACACACATATATGAAGATCTTCTTATTCTTTTTCGCAAATTAACAGTTGCTCACAACGGTGATTTTTTTGAGTAGGACGTATTCTTGGAAATTTAAAGGAAAACTGTAGTTAAGTTAAATTAATTTTCAGTTCTCTTAAGAGACATTATCTATCGATTTTACCCCTCATAGTTATAAATATGTAGTTATAGATATACTTCGTCAAATTCATTATATTAAATTTTTATTAAATACTCGCTTACATACACGTACTTTATTAACTTTATTTTGAGCATTTTAACTGATCTTTTCTAAGCAATAAAAGTTTCATACAAAGCAAATTGTGTAAATATTATCTTAAATAAAATCTTTGATTTAGTTTGGGATAACTACGAGCAGTTATTTATTTAATTATAGTTTAAACATTCAAATCGGATTTGATTCCTACGATAGCTTGTTTCCTTTTTAACCTGTAGAAAGTTTAAATTTTCACCCTCACAAATTTTCTTATTACTTTATTATTTTAGCTACATTACTTTCATTATTGAGAAAAGCAAAAGCCCATTAAAATATTTACATAATTTATGTTGAATGCTGAGGTAAAAATTGCAAATGAATTTTCGGCAAAATTCACGTGAAGAACTTGAGAACATAAAACATGGAACCGGGAACATGGCGCATGGAAGCCAGAAAATATGTTGGGCATCATATTTAATTATTTCAAAAATTGCATTTCATTTCAGATCATTGGGAGAAGCGAAACAACAGCGGCGAGTGTCGTTAATTTGAGAAGAGATGAGGAAGAGGCCGACCATGACATGCCAAAAGAGGGCGGAAGAAGGCGGGGAAGAAGGTGTAGATCGGGGCAAGCAAAAAGAGAGAGAGAGGGAGAGTGAGACAGTCCAGGCAGCCGCTGATTGCCGCAATGTTGCAAGAAATATTTTGATGTTACCGTTATTTTTGCTTTATATAAATACGTTGCAGTGGCATGTTTGTGAATTTATATATTTTTATTTTCTCAAGCGCATGTCAGTGGCAGAATTGCTGGCGGGAAGGAAAGGGAAGGGGGCAACAGGCAGGAGGGTTAATCAACTCAATTAAGCGGACAGTGTGCGCGTGTTAAGTTTTTTTTTCGGCAAGTGCTGAAATGATTGTTGTCCAGTACAAGCCATTTAATTGAGCCAAGATCCAAGCACTTTGCCATCTGTGGCAAGCTGTGGCAAGAGTTTGCTGCGTTTTGTGGCTGCTTCAAATGCAAATTTCTGCGTCGCGTCTCGTTGCACAGTGAAATAGCCAAAAGTCAACGGAACAGCAACAGCAACAGCAATGGCAATGGCACGGAATGGCACTCATGTCACACATAGGCAAACGCATTATCATCTCCATAATTCAAATGCTGGCCAAGACTGTTGCATGACTCAACAGGATCAGATAAATGCCAGAGAGTTTGCCCACAAAAATATGAAGAAATGCTAAAAACTTGTACGTAGAACGGTAGCCGCTGCCGTTGACACTTTATAGCCAGGCCAGGCCAGGCCAGACCAGAGACAAAGCCAATTCAAGCCTTAGGCTCAAACCCCGACTCAGACTCGCACAATGTATCATCGTGAATCCGTCGCCGTGGCGTGAATGAAAAATAAAGCATGCAAAAGCCAAATCCCAATCGCAATCCGCTGCCAAACAAAAGCAACGCAATATTGCCCATGACTATGACTATGAGTTTGGTGAAAATACTTACTCGTAGATAGATATGTCTGCGCAAATTCACAGCATGCGCCAATTTCTCAAGAAACCGACCCATGGCGTCCCCAGGCGAGGGCTCAACATTGTAAACAACAGCCAAATATTGCCACTGTTTGCCCAATGACAGCGTGAATGTCGTTGCTGTCTTTACACTATTTGTGTGTATATATATGTGTGTGTGCTTTGTATGCTGGCTGCTTTGTTCTCTTGACTTTTGTGTTGACATTATTTTGGGTGCACGGGGCAGATGTGGGTGCCATTGCCGCCTCAGCGAGGGAGCTGCAGAATTATTTTTATTTATGGTGTGAGAAAGTAGCAAGAAATTTGGGAGTACATTTATCAAAATATTTTAAACTAGTTGAAGGAATTTATAGAAAAATAACAAAAGTATATACATAAATTTAAAAGTTTTACCAATGAAGGTATATTGTTTTAAGTATTCTAAATAATAATGCTGATGAAATTTATAGAAATATAAGAAGAATGTATAATTATAGTATTTTCAGCACTAAAAGTATATTTCTTAAAGTATTGTGAAGTTGCCAATGAAGCTGATAGAAAAATAAAAATATATTTTTATTATAAGTATACTGTATAAAAAGTATACTGCAGAACTTCGTCAGAATTTTGTTCTTTAGTTCGGCCTTTCTTTATTTGATTTTAATTACAACTATATATTTATATATTCTTTTTTTTTTTTTAATTATTTGCTTCATTTTATATACTTTCTGTTTTCACAATTTATTAAAAATTTGTTGGAATTATTTCTATTTCTCCAAGTATAATGAATGAAAATTCTTTCAAAATCATTTCATTTATTCGCTTCATTCATAATAGTCTCCACAATTAATCAAAGGTTCCACTCAGCTGGGCGTTACTCTCACATTATCGCTGTCGCTGCTCTACAACCCCAGATCGACACTTGGAAGCTGTGAAATCGATTTCTAAGCACTCTCTCTCGCTCTCTTCTTTGACTTTTTCAACAAATTTTTGTTTGCTGCACATAACTCAAGGGCAGCAGCAGAAAGACAATGCGTTGACATACTACTACATGTTTTGGTATGACCATTGGCCGGCCTAACTTATGACCAATTGTCAACAGGACAACGCCTTTGGCAGCAGGAAAACAAACAATCAATAAGCCAAAATGCTACAATGGATGGCATGAAAACATTGTGCGTTTCTATGCCTTCTGTTTGAGCATGAAATGGCGCAACAATGGCAACATATATTTTCCAAAATACTCCTCCATCCATATGTTCAGGAATGATGCATGAGCCAAGCTGTACTAACGGAATGTTTGCAAGAATATGGCAATAATAGTGTTGCATATGCATATTGTTAGTTGTCACATGGTCAATTGATCAAGTGAAGAAACGTTTTGTGTTGGAAATCAGACAATACGACAGAGAACTTCTTTTAACGCACGATAAAATAAAAGACTTAGGCAACAAACTTACAGCAATCACCCAATTTTGTTTTTTTAGCTAAAAAATTCCCATTTTATTTGGCTCTCAACGATTAGGCCAACATTTGTACAGGCTGTCGACCCTTTCACTTCAATTCACTTCACGCCACTTAATCTCAACGCGTACGTGCCTGGCCACACAAAACTTGGCTAAAACAACAACAAAATTTGAGAAAATAAAGTGAAATAATAATAATAATAAATAACAACAAAAGAGATTTATTATATTAAATGCACGCATTTAGCGCCACTTAAGACGCCACCGTGTAGCCACAAAGCAGGAAGTCGACATAATTCTCATAAATATCAATAATGTTTTTTGTTCAGCTTTCGTTTTTCAGCCTCTTCCCCTTTTTGTTGTTGTTAATGTTGCTTGTAATGATTGTTATGTTTATATTTTCGTAGAGAACCGCCGTGAGAGCAAATCGTAGCTGCAGCGCCAAACTTCAAATAACACACAGCAACTGCAACAGCAACAATAACAACAACAACAAGAGCAACAACAAGAAATGCTACTAATAATAACCATAATAATAACAACAAGCAATTTCATAAAATGCTGCACGTTAACAGCCACAAATCGAACGACCAACGATGGCGATGGCAATGACGATGACAGCGACAAAGTCCACTGGCGAACGACAATGACAACAAGTGAAGTCAATAACAACAACCATGACAATTTCAGCAGCAACAATAACAACATCTGCTACTATAGTGCAACAACAACAGGCAACAGCTTCACTGCTCTAAAGATGCCTGTTCAGGCTCAACTATTTTAAGTTAGTAGGATTGCTCTAGTCGAGTTCACTTGACTCGAGGATACTCTAATCTTTTTTATTGTGTTTAATTTATTGTACTCTTTTATTGATCTTTTTAGAAGAGAATACTAATAAGAAGTGAAAGGTATGTATACTTATAGTTTGTTTTTTCTAAGCAATTAACTAAGTGACGACAAACTAATTCTAGACTCAAAGAAGGTACCTCCAAATATTGATGAAAATGTAGAGCTTTTTGAAGCAGCTGATAAAATATATTCTGCTATAAATATCGAGCTTACATTATATTTATGGATTTACATAAACTAGATTAATTGGTGGCATTCACTAGGTAATTTTTATAACGAATCATAATACCTGATTACTTCTATGTTCATTCAGCTGGAGTATATTTATAAAATAAATGAAAAAATATATGCATAGATATGTGCAGCCTAGCCAGCTTGCTTTGAGTAGCTCACGCATTTCCCTTTCGTCGGGGCGTTTTCAATTATATAGCTGTGCGATTCGATGGGCAGTCAAAAAGCCTTTCACAGGCTTTGGTCGTGCGACTTTTAGCGCACATTTTCAGGCACTTTAACGCCATCGCTGGCCATTGCTGTGGACAACGTGATTGTGGTTACGGCGACCGCATTGACATAACACCTCATAATTTGCGGTATACATTGCAGGCTATCTGCCACGCCCACCGAACATCCACACACGCCCTCCAATGGCTGCGACAGCGGCGCACGCACTTCACATGGACTTTCGCCTTGAGAATTCTTAAATTGCCAGTGGCCAGGGCACAATTTGATTGCAGCTGGTGGAAGAGAAAAGAAAGTGTCGTCACCTGAAGTGTCCAGTGTGGTGTGGTGTGGTGTGGTGTGGTTGCACTGTGGCATAGGCATTGTCATTGCTATCACATGCTACCTACTGGCGCTCATGTCTCGCCACACCTCAAACAGTTTTACATGTCCTCGGGCCAAGTTGCGGCGGCGCTCGCACTTTCTTTTGCGCGTGTCCAGCTACTGCGTCTGCGTCTGCATCTGGATCTGGATGTGCATCTGAGTCTGCTTGATGTTCACACTTTAGGAAAGTTGGTTTTCAGGGCCGATGAGCGACTGTGGCCGTGAGGTGCGAAAAACAGTTTGCAACGTTGTCGCCTGAAGTGTGGCCATCATCACCAGCAAGTCGATGACGACGATGGGATCGATACCAAAACCATGGCCCTCTCATATCTGACCCTTTCCATTGTGAGCAATATATGTTGGGCGCATAAGTGTATATAATTTGCATGGAAATTGGCATGTACACATTGACCGTGATCCGTGATGTTATGCATTTAATGCTTAATTTATACTGATTTTTACCGGCAGCAAATTTGCAGTTTTATTATTCAGTAAAAGCGAAATGCGGCTGCTGCGGTCACAACAAAAGACTCAGGCAACGAACTGACATTTGCTAGATCAACATCAATTCGTTATGCCCGCCTGAGAAATCAAATCAGTAAGAGATGGCATATATCTAACGGTTAGAGGACATTGATGGAGAAAATTGCTGAAATTTTTAATTGTTCATAAATAAATTTATCATATAAATTATTAATTAAGTTCATAGCATGCCAGGCACTGCCTGGTGAATTTAAAGACATCGCAACAACTGCCAAAACTCATTAACTGGCGCCGCTCTAATAAACTCCAATAGCAAGTCAAGCCCAAAACTTATACAGTGTAGCACATTTAAATAATAATTATTGCTAACAATTAAAAAAAATTATTTTAATA
Source organism: Drosophila innubila (assembly GCF_004354385.1). Taxonomy (NCBI): domain Eukaryota; kingdom Metazoa; phylum Arthropoda; class Insecta; order Diptera; family Drosophilidae; genus Drosophila; species Drosophila innubila. The sequence continues at coordinate 7,405,639 of NW_022995380.1, forward strand.
ATATTATCAAAAGATTTGAACTATGAAAAGTTAATTTTTAAATTAAACTTATTCTCAACTAGTTTCGGTATTATTAATTTTTAAACCAACTTTTAACCACTGTGCAAGACTGTCTAAATGTGCAAATGAGCACAAATTTCATGCCCAAAAATGTTAATAATTTTTTATTGTTGCCTACATAATTAGTCCATAAGCTTAAGCCCTTTTTGGGACACGCGAGCTTTTCCTGCCAATTTGCAGTTGTTGTTATTCTCTACAACTAAATTGAATGCTCAAAAATGGCATATGGGAGTGAGTGAGAGGGTAGAGAAATTGCACACTCAAGATTATTTATTATTTTAATTATTTCAGCAGAAATAAATTACATTGCATGTGGCCAAAGTGGCGCCAAGTTGACGGCACAAACTTGGATGACTTTGACAGTTCTTTTGTACGTGCTTAACATAAATGTTTTCAACAATAATTAATAATACAGAAATAAAACACTGAAATACTCGTACTCAACTTTGTGAGTTAAAAATAAAACAGATTTGTAAGTTTATTACAATAAATCAAGCTAATTGGGAGGTCTATTCTGTGAGTTGCTGTGAATGTGAATAATAGTTTGTGGTAAAGCCAACATTGGACAGTGAATGTCCCTCTGATAATTTGTTGTCATTTCTTAGCTCGACTCAAACTTGTCTTATGCAAATTTAATTCTATTTAAGCCGAAATTTTAACGACAACGCAAGTAGATGTTCACCACTGATAAAAAGGCCCCAGAGCGCGCCTAATTGAAATGTTTCTAAAATTTCACAGACAACACAAAATTTCTTTTCACTTTTGTTCATTTGCATAGATCGTATTTTAACTTTTCGGTTTATTTTTATTTTTATTATTTTGTTTTTTTTTTTGCGATATTTCGTTCACACGCAACAATCCCAAATAAAAAATGAAATAAAAAATTTTAATACAATTTAATTTGCTACCTTTTTTATTGTCCCGTTGTTCAGTTGACATTCACATTTTCATTCGGCGTAATTATACAGCCTTGTCTGCGTCTGCGTACGTGTCTGAAAGGGTTGCCCTGGTCAAAACGGTATTGGGGTCAGCTCGTTGCCCCGGTCAGCTTCTTCGACATTGTTGTCGTTCCCATCTCTTGGCCAGTTGTCCGTCTGTTCGGTGTCCTGCCCGATGCGAACTCAATGAGCATGCGCATGCGCGTTCGCGGTCCGCCTTTTGGTATATAATTAGAGCTGAAAGCATATTTGTCAAGTTGCATGCGGCTGCAGTTTGTTGAATGCATTCGGTCGAATTCGCCACAGATCCACAGGATGCGATATGTTAATGATAAAGAGCGTTCCACTGGCTCCCAGGCCAAATTGAGTAATTGTTAACTTAATGCTCGAGTGTGCGAGTGTGTGTATGTATGTACGTATGTTGATTTTGCAGGTTGCAAACGGAAGGCAACAAATTGAAAATATGAAATGTATATGTATAAAATAAATATATGCAACAAGTAAATACGTATATAAGAAATGTCAGATGTTAAGTATGTGTTATATCTGTGTACTATATATATATAATTTATTTATAGATTAACTTTAGATTTCTTAAAAAGTTGCATAGGATAATCATAGGATTTTTGTGTACAAAATATGCATATTTATGTATTATTTATTAAACAATTCTCATCGAATTCCCACATTAAGCTCAAGTTCGTTGCTTAAGTCATTGGTTTCGATAAGAAAAAGAGAAGACAATTATAGATCAGGACTTGAAATGTCGCCGAACATCGTAAAAAACTAAAAAATAATTGCATTAACTGCAAAACAATTTTAATGTAAATATTTAAAATACGTACTCGGGCACTGTAGAGGTGGTACCACTGTGCTGGCGGGCATATAATGCGGTCTTTAGGATTGTTAATGATCCTACGAGCCCAGGTCCTGACAGACAGTTAAAAATAGTGTGGTATGCTTTTTGCCTAGTTTCTTGTTTCTTACTACTTGTATGGGCGCCAAGAGGCTAGCTAAAAAAAAGAAATAAATAAAGCCGAAGAAGAAAAAAGAAACACACACACAAAGTTGAAGTCGAGCAACAGCAGCAAAACTAGTTGCCTGCTTTAATGCATCAATTAAATTTTTTTAATTATTGTTGTTGCACTGGGTTTTTGTTCCTGCACCTCCAATCCTTCAATCCTCCTGTCAGCGACACGCTGCGCTTTTTGCGCCGCTTGTACGAGCTGAGTAATTTTGAAAGCCGTCACTTGTCGACGCCGGGCATTGTCGTGTGTTTATTGATATGTTTTCATTATTGAATTAGTTTTTAATAAAAAGCGAAGTCAATTAAGTTAACAAGTTATAATAACGATCTTGGCTATGTCTTGGCATGGCTTTGGCTATGGGAATCATCGCAATTATGCTTTCATAAATATCAAAGAACACAATCTATAGTGAAAATAAATACTAGTAGAAGTCAAAGGTCATCTATCCATATACTTTTATCGACAAATCGCATTACAAATTAAAGTCAACTCATTACTTAATTAGTTTTTATGCCAAACTTTTATTATCGGCCATAAATTAATAAACTTGTAAAACTGTTAAAGCATTTCCGTTGGCACTTCGAGACAAGTTTGCTGCCTAAGTCATTTGTATTAGCCGAAAGCAAACAAAATGCTTAACTCAAACCTCGACCACCACGCAACGACGCATTTGACGCATTCACGCATCGCCTGCCAAAATAATTGTACAACACAACAACAAATTTGTGCTGTAATAAAAACCAAAAAAAAAACAAGTAAGAGTGCCTGACTGGAAGACACCCTGTAATCAGTTCGTTGCTATTATTTACACACTATAGTGAATAAAGTCGAGCAGACCTTGCTGTTTTTTACATTGTTAATAACTTCTGTATTTATTGTTTAATCGTAATAAAATGTTCTGGATTAAAAACAATATTGTTTATTTAAAAAAAACACAGATTTAGACACAACTGTTATTATACCTTTCTTTCACATATTTTCAATGGGCTTTGAGTATCAAAAAATAATTTAGTTTGTTGAAATCAACACCACGCCGAACGTTGAGTCAAAGCAGAAGCGAAACCATTAAGTGTGCATGACATCAAATTAGCGCAACAATCAAGCACTGCGACTTACAACAACAACGACAATCATAACTAGGGAAGAAAGTCATAAAAACAATAACAAAGTCTGTAATCAAATTAAAAGAACAACAGGAAAATGTTGATGGGGAAACTTTAAAAATTCTGCAATTAGTTACAGCGCATGATTTTATTATTTATACAAAAAAATATATAAATTCAAATTCTTCAGATGCCAGCACATTATGCAGACATGTCAAAATATTTTTAAACAATACAATACAGCAAATATTTTGAACGGTAAAAATATGTTAAGACTGAAAGCTAATGAAATAAACAGGACACGCTCCCTGTGTCAGACAATAACTCACAAATCACAAAACTTGAAAACTTGTTATGCAACATTGTGTGTATTTCTCTACCTCATCAGGAGGTATATTTACTTTCAGCTAATGGCATTACTAAAAACATAACTTAAAGTTCTGTAAAACTTGATCTGCAAAAAAAGGCTGCAAAGTTTACTTATGATATCTGCCAACATAATGGCTAGACGCATTAATGATTCAATCAATTTTATATTATATATATATATTATTTATTTATGACTTTTAGAAATATTAGAAATAAGAATTATTTCATACATGTTTTATCCTTTTGCAAGTGTATACAATTTGTCGTTGCAGTTAGTGTAGACAATCTTAAAGCTGTTGTTGTTGTCAACAGATGTAGCTCTTGGCATTGACTGTTGGCATCTTGGACTTTTCAATATGACAATTCTTAATATTCTGATGCCGACTGCAAGTGGTTTGTGCAAGTTTTTTTTTTTTTTGTTGTGTGTATTTCATCCCGGCTGGCGACTGACTGCTCCAAAGACGGCGAGCGACTGTCGAGTGTTCGACTGTCATAAAGCTGCACGTTTTAGCTACAGTTGGAGAATCTCAACAATTTTAAAAGTGTGCATTTATGCCAAGTGGCATCTGCGACGGCGTCGGGCGGCCTCAACCTCAGACTCAGATTCAGACTCGGCCCCAGACTCAACCTTAGCTCTGGACTCGTCCTCGGAGCACAGTTTCAGTTGTAGTTTCTGTTGCAGTTGTCGTTGCAATTTTCGTTGTAGTCGTTCATCGGTTTCCTCCTCTGCCAGCAGTGCATTTATTAATTAGCAACCATCCCGATCCCGACATACACAGCCAAACACACACACTGACTGACAGTCAGAGGCAAAACCAGAGATTTAACTGCAATACAGAAACTCGAACTCAGACTCGGACAATTGCACACTTGTGCATTTTTTCTTCAATTAAAAATCACAAACAGCATTTCAATCGACTTGACTTTTGTTGTTGTTGACAGTCAGGAAAAGAAAATTATTTAAAAGCCGGCAACAGGTTCGTCCCACTGGCGACAGTTGTAAATCCTGTTAGCTTGTGTTACAGCCGCGAAGGTGTGTGTCTTGTTTGTTGATAATTTTGCTTTTTATATTACTAATATTTACATTAAATTGCATTTATCTTAACATAAGAATTACTATAAGTATAAGAATTAGCAACAGTATTATTATTAATGTTACAATTATAATTACTGTTGGTAATATTAAATTTTCAAAATTTTTAATTAAGTTAGCAATGACTTTTTCATTAATACTTATACAAATATTAGCATTAGTATAAGTAATGAAATTCATTTTGGAATGTATATGTTGATACTACAATTTACTTTTCATAAGCATTAGTATTTGCAAGAGCATTAACATTAATATTAGATACATAATAAATTATAAACTCAGCTTTCTGAATATTTTGAGCATTTCCGCCTGCTCATCTTAAGACCATCGGGCTGTTTGTGCTCTAATAAAGGCAGCTGCTACCGTCTATTCTTATTCTTTAATCCAGCGCAACTAACAAACCACAAAATGCTGGCTTAAATCCTTTTTTTGTTATACGGCTTTAAAGGTAGGCTGTGGACTGCATAAGGCCAAGACGCTTGGTAGATAAATCAAGACAATAACAAGGATACGCCCAGCATGCACACATTGCGTGGCCACACCTTGAAAAAATAAGCAAAAGGATTAAATTTGTTCATAAGGGGAGCAAAAGGAAATCCAAGTGCTTGCATACTCCTTCTTAATTGTCTCGAGAATGAAATCCTTTCCGCTCAGCCTACACATAAGGCCACAAAGAATGAAAACAGACAAGACACAGTTAGTCCTGCCTACTGGCAATCTCGAAGGTGTGTGCGTTGGCATGCAGCATCTATTTTTTCCCTTTTCTCATCCCTTTCATTTCTTAAAAAAAAAATCGTAGCAGTATGCTCTACTAATTCAGCTACCCCCATCCCAAGACAAGGTCTAAATTCATGCGCGCATGCTCTATAACAATGTCGGGGAACGTTCAACATCATCGTCTTGGCACTTAAGCCCAAGCTGATCCCAAACCCTCAAGGAGCAGGCTCCTGAGCCATTCTGACAGCCATTCTTCTAGCATTCTTTCTAGTCTATTTTTCGGAAATTAAAATGTCTACTCCTACTATTTGTCGGCGAGGGTTCCTTCTCGGTTTCGGTTTTTTAGCTATGCCATCGACTACAACTATCTATCACAAGCGGCTGCCTGTCCCCGGTGATGATGAATGTGCGCGTTCGGCGTCTCTAATTCAATTTATCTTAGACAAAGTCACCATCATAATGGATATAATGGTCTTCACTCAGCCCATAGCTAACTTTATATATAGAAGCATGAACGCCAGCTGTCCTTTGATTGTTTTTTATTCGACTCGTTTTATTCTCATCTATTGATGCGGAATATGTGCTCTGTGGATCGCTGAAACTTTTAAATGTCATCTTAAGCACTGGAAATTAAATCGAAGCTGATGCTTTAATAGAAAAAGCAATTTATTTGTGTGAATTTTCCAAAATAATATTTGTAAAAATGTGTTTATGTCTAAACTAATCATTTCCATTTAGAAATTAAGAGAGAGAGAAAAGTCAAAACCTCTTAAAAAGCTGGCAAAATTTATACAATATATATTTTATAAACATACATTTTTAGTAAAATAATTAAAAAATAATATTTGCTTTTTTTGTTTGATCAATTTTATTAAATTTGTCATTAGTTTTCAACACTTTTTGCCTAAGGGAAATATTAGAAATGCACTTAACAATGACTGCATCATCACATTTGTGGGCTATGCTCCTTCTCGCTAAGTTGGCAATGGAATCGTTAAAGTTACTCGAGTATAACGTGTGCTGACGGACTGGGCGCCCGGCTTGTGGCTGGACTGCTGCCGGGAGGCGTGGCATCCGGACTGCGTCCCAAGGGCACCAGCAACGGACCCATCGGTCGTCGTGCCCTTGGAGCACCTCGTGTGCCCCGGCTGACGGGAGTCGCCGCCTTGGAGCGGGGTCGTCCTGGTCCCCGTTTGACCAACGAAGAGGGTGGTGTGCCCATTGGGCTGGCCAGTCCAGGGTAAGCGGTAGAAGAGTCTGCAAACGAAATAATTCATAAATGGGGATTAGAGAAGCGTCACTTTAAGTACTCATAATTAATGTATGTAAATGTGCGTTCAATCTAAAGTCCCTGTTTGAATGCAAATAAAGCAAATTAGAGAGGCACTCGTAAATGGCAACATTGTCACTAATACCCTCGGCGCTTGTGGTTGCACGTTTCGGCGTATCCTGCCACATTCGCATCTGCATTCCCCTTTCCATTTAAACAACAATGTTGCATACTTTTCAGCGTTTCAATTGTGGTTTTATTAATTGCCGAATCACCACGAGCCAACAGTGTCCTGGCACACTCCATCCAACGTGGCTAAGTGGCATTTATGCAACGTTGCGCTTTAATACCCAGCAATTGTCATCACGAAGGGACATGATCAATATGAGCAAATTCTGTTATTAGATTCGAAAAGTGACTAACTATTAAATTATTCGAGCTGAAAAATCTTGTAGGGTTTTTTAAAGCCTGCAAATTGGGATGAGAACCTATTTTTATCTGTGATAAATAAATTAATTATTAAACTAAAACATTCGCATTACAGTTTTGCTATTTTAATATATCCTGCAATCTGTCAGTTAAAGGTAAACACACAAATTACTTTACAATATATTTATATTATTTTATTATATATTTCATGTTTCCCATAGGGCATCTGCCAGTCACTCATTGACTTATTTTTAAGTGTATTTGCATTTGCGATTATGCCTCCATTTACTGAGAGTTTAATTCTGTCACGTGTTGTCTGGCGCTGCCCGCAGCATTTGCATTGTCCACTTCTCCAGCCCCTGTCCCTCATCTTACTTAATACACACGACGCGATACACCAACATTTCGGTTATGAGTCTGAGCATTTAAGCCGATTTATGCAATTATCATTTGTCGTGTAAATTTGACATGTGCGCCAACGTGTTTTTTCTGTTTTTCCTTTGCCATTTAACTGAAAATTGCACACACAAATTTTGTCAGCCAACAATTTTCCATTTAAGTTTTTCTGCTGGCTGCATTAATTTCTGGCTTTACATTTTGAGCAGCTGTTTGCATAATTGGCAAGTCGACAGATCGCAGCTCTCAATTACTGCGCAAAATATTGATAGAAATGTTAAGAAATCAATATGAATTTAATATTGGATTGAAACGTGTTTGGCAAATAATTTCAAGTATTACAAATGCATTAATTAAAATACTTTTATAATTGTGTTTTTTGTAGTGTAAAATCAATATTTTTAAGCGCCAAAACATTAATATTTTATTAATTATATGGTATATGTAATTGTGACACATAAACACATATTTTATATTGCAAAAAAAACCTTTCAGCGTGTTTTCTTTTTATTTATTTTCTGTTTTATTATAGTTGCTTATGCTTCGAGTAATCAAAACAAACAAACAAATTAAGACGAAATAATTTTATCCATTGAATTCAACAAAAAATTTAGCATTTTTGCATTCAATGATCGAAGAGAGTATCAAGTATTCGGTATACCAAAAGCATTTTCTTATTTTCTCTCTCAACATCTACGATAATGCAGTCAGATTCAAATCTTTAAACAAATATTTTGTCTGACGTAAAAAGAGAGAAGACTCAAGCAAAGCCTATGAAAGGAAAGAGGAATTTAAATTGAAGGGGGAAGCTTGGTGAATGGGGTAGATGCTAATGAATATAATGATAATGATTATGATAATAATGAGAATGGTTTGTGCTGTGCGCTAAAATTGTCACGTACTACAATTCCCCCAAAAAATGCGGGCAACCCAAAAAAAAAACCAGATGAAATGGGGATAGAGAGAAAAGGGGAAGGCGACCACAAAGTGCACAGATAATGCCACTCAAGTGCCCCCAATTGTTACTGAAGATGCTGCAAGTATATGTGTGTGTGTGTGTGTGTGTGTGAGTGTGTGTGTGTGTGTGTGAGTGTGTGTGTGTGTTGTGTAAGCATGTAAAAAGGCAGCCGATAAACGTGATTATGACAGCGATTAAGCGACAAGTGACACTTGAAATTCCCCTCCTATCCGGCTCCTTTTGTTTCAGGAAGTTAATCAACAAAACTTGCCACTTATGCGTACCTTCATCGTGTTGTGGCACGGACGGGCCACTTGCAGCCTCAATATTGCCTGCTTCCTGCTGTGGCAATGGTGATGCGGTCGCTCCAGTTGCCGTTATTGCCGCTCCAACCGCTGGCGATGTCGGCGTCGACACGCGCTGCAACGATCCATGGCCACCGCCGCGTCTTGTGCTGCCACGTGGTCGTCCTCGTTTTGTGCCGCGCGGGTGGTGACGTCGCCGCACCGACGATACACCTCCAAAGTCACCCAGGAAGTCTGCAATAAGAATTATGGGTTTTATTGATTAATTGGGGTACGTTTTTTACTTCACTTTTATCTTATTTTGTTTATTTCTTTTGCGGTTACCATTAAACAGCTGGCACAAAGTAACCAACCGAAAAAACAAACAGAGCTCATCATAAATAAATAACAAAGACGAAGAGCAACTTCAATATATTATTGCCGAATTTTTGTTGAATTTTAACAGCACATTTATCTAATTTTATGCCATAAATTCATTCGAATCGGCGCCAGCAATTATGTGGCTCACTTGGGGGGAAAAGGAATACATTGAGAGTGGAAAGTGGTAATATTATTTTTTGGCATCTGGCAAGTATACCTTAATATAAACAACATTAGGTTTACCTCCTTATGACAATGATATATCGAATATATCACGAGATAAGTCATAATTTTTACGTTTAGATTTTTTTATATGCAAATTTAAGCTGAGAGATATTTCTGAACTTGACATTTAATTCTATCAACTTAACGTCAAAATAAATTGCATTAATTAACTGACATATCAATAAGACATTATGAAATAAGCATAAGTTCTCTACATTTCTTATCTTTCAAATTGAAAATATATTTACATTTTTAGTTTTTTGATAAAATTTTTCCATTTTAAAACTGTTGATTTTGTAGTGAAAATATAGTTTTATATATTTAAAGAGTGTCTAAGAGAGTTCTGCAAAATTTAAGAAATGCTAAAGAAATGCTCAGATTGAAAAGCTATTAGTATATGTATATCTCAAGGAAAAACTACATATGTATTATCTGTTACTCCATTCTTCTCCAAACTTTCGTCTATTGTCTGCTTTTGTAAAGACTAAGTCATCTGGTTAGAATTTCGATGTCTTCTATAAATTTTGCACAAATTGCTCTTACTGTATACATACCTACATCGAACTTAAGTCATCACTTTCATCAATCTAAGCACCCACTTAACTAACACTGGAGATGCGGTGCAGCAGCTGCTTTCAACGGATAATGTGTGTCATGACCATATTTGTACTTAACGTGTTACATTTTCTAGGCTTAAACCTAAGTTTGAGGCAACAAGAACATGTCGAAAGTTTAGATATCTTTTTCTCGGTTAGGGTTCAAGCACCACTGTGAATGTGAATCTCAATGTGAATACGAATGTGAGTGCATATTTGATTTGTCTATGGCCAGCTGACAGAAGGTTTTTTTTTTTTTTTTTGGTATTTCTCCCTTTGGTTTAACTGTAAATTGTATAAATAAAACAAAGAATACAAGAGACAGGCTGCAAACTCTAACAAACAACTGACGAACAACAATGTGGTTGTTTGTTTTTGCTGTTGTTGTTGTTGCACAGCTCGCTGTTGTTGTTGTTGTAGTTGTTGTTGTCGCATTGGCGACATTGCTAGGCGCTTGTGCTACGAGTATTTTGGTATGCAACACAAGTGCAGCAACATCATCACAATCTCAATTCCAATCAACATCATGATCAGCGTCTCGTCTCCAGCAAGTCATGATCATCTTAGTCTCGTCAGTTAAATGATGATGATGATCATCATCATCTGCCACAAGTCGCCTAGTTGGCCCCTTTGTGGCACTGCCAACAACTTGCAACAGTTTTAATGAGACTCTTGCCTGAGATTCTTGCCTCGATTCGAGCCCAATCGAGAGCAAGTGCCAAAATGAAAATATATATTGAATTGCCGTGCCCTGTGCCATAAGTTTTATCAATAATATTCAATCCAAGGCAATCCTTTCCCCATACACTATTTACTTTTTTGGGCAATTTGTTATTTTGTTTGTTATTGTTGTTGTTGCTTCAACATTTGCCATGGATTTCGGTCAAACGTCGCGCGGCATTGCAGCAAGTCACAAAAATTGTCTAAAGTTTCGCTTTTTAGCATAATTTACCACCAAAAGTCATTGAATCAATGCAGAGAAATGTTGTGACTAGCAAGAAATGCTTGAATTGCGTATTTTGTAATGAAACTTAAATTATTATAAACTAAAACGGATTTGGTATTGCTCTAACAAAATGCTATAAAAAGCATATAATTATTTTCCAATCGAGTGTGATCGACTGGGAGTTATCCTGTAATAAAAATCAAAGTATAGTTTTTCTAATAATATTTTATATACTCCCAATATTACAGGGCATAATGTATTAGACTTTTAAATCAAATTCACAATTTCACATTTGCCTTAGCTTCATCTGAATCCTTAAAAACATCGCTTTACAGTGGCATATTTTCAACAATTGGTAATACTTCCATTGATAATAAATAACTTTGCTTTTATTTAGTTATCTCTTTTTTATTTGTTGTAAAAGAAGTTGTCTCCTCAAATTGTTCATTTTCACCAAACGACGGACATAGAGAAAAGAGACAGAAACGCAGATACTTCGTCTTAAGTAACTTAAAGTTGCAGATAGAAAGATTCACAAGGAAGTTGATGTGCGTAATCGGATTTAAGAAATCATTCATTCAATTATCTAATTGATTTGACTGATGATCATTTGTGAACCTTGATCCTGTTGCCCCTCGCAGCTAAAGTCAATGTGACGCATGTTTGTTACGCTTGATAAGCAGACATTTGAACGTGGCCCAAAGAAGAAGACCCAAGGAAGAGTCAAAGACTGCCACAATGGCATTCATTGCGGCTGCTCACCTTTGACTGGAAGATGGGGAGACTCTAATGCGCCTGCCATGACTAAGTGTGCCACGGTCTTGGCCAGATTTCGGTTTATATGTGTCTATGTGTGTGTGTGTGTGTGTTACGGCTACTGTAATCAGCATGAAATTGTTGGCAATTGTAGATGCTATTAGATTGTCTACACAGAGAGAAAAACAGTCGTAATAAAGATAATTACGAAATACCTTGAATTAAGCATTTAGCTATTTTAAAACCTACACTGAAAAATAGAATGAAAATTCTTTAACCATGTACAAAAAATGTTCAAATAAGAGGAGTGAAGCTTAAAACAGGTAGAACTCGCAAATTAGGAATACAATAAAAAAAACATAATTTTTAAGTTTTTACAAGGAATACAGACAAAGCTCTAAAATATAAAATTAAGATTATCAGGCCTGTTCCGGTTTTCACTATCGGCAAGATTTGTCGGTTTTTTACTCCTGATTTAAGATGTTTTTAAACTTATTTCTACAGAATTTAAATTGTACTTTTAATAAAGTTTGAAAATACTATGTTAATAAAATACCTAAATTTTAGGACTTAAAAGATCTTATTTGAAATACGATGTTTATAGTAACTTCGATCTTTTTGAGATATGCAATTTTTAATGTCTCGTTTTACTTGATTTTTTACCCTGTATACCTTATTAGTTTAGCTAAATAAATGTGACTTTTTTTTGGAAGCTGGTATTTGCCATGTTTTTATTACAAAGTCTTAGTACAAGGAATTTAACGTTGCCAAAAGGTTGCTTCATTGATTTACATATAGAAATACTCAAACTCCGGCCTCGCTACTGGCTTTGATAAGTAAATCAAACGTATTTGATGCAATCGCCAGCCACGTGGTGTGAACTTCTTTCGCTTTGGTGGCGCTTCGTCCAGTGGTTCGATGGGTTTCTCTGGGATGGGACAATGCGGTGGATTTGGTGGCATTGTGTGAGGTCTGGCTAAGCTCAGGATGCGGGCTGTTGGACGTGCCTTTAGCGCCGCTGGACGCACTGGAAATCGCAGAGCTGCCCAGTAATCGTCCTCGATATCCTTGTTCACAAAACAGCAGGGCATAAAGGGACCCGAAAAGGGACGTCCCTTGTCGCGGTGAGGAGGCTTTCCCCATACAATAACCGGAGAATATGGATACTCTTGACGATAGTACTCGCGTTTTGGCGTTATTTTTCTTGGTAGTGGCTGCGATAGCTGCTCCATCTTCTCCAGCAATTCTTCCATTTCCATTTCGCGTTTTTTGCGTGCACAGGGCAAGATCTTCTCTTTGCAGGGCACGGGAATTTGCACCAAATGCGGTTCTCGTGGCATGGCTTTCTCAAGGGCCCAATCAAAGAAATGCTTCCAGTCTTTCTTCTTCATGGGCCCTGGTTTCTGCCAGGGTGTCAGTTCACGCTCCACTTTGGGTCGAACTCTTTTGACGGGCTTGGAATTCTTCTCGCACCACGCAACCCACGATGGTTCTTCCTTATCAACATACTTATCACCCTCACCCTCAGGGTCCTGAATATCGTTAAAGCTCATTTTTCTCACAAATTTCTTATGAATCAAGTTCACAATAAGCACTTAAAATTTTAAAATTAATATTTTTTTTTGCCGATAAGCATATGTTTTTTGGTAGACGTTTATACAAATTATGAAGTATAAAATGTATTACCTGGCAAGGCAAGGCATGCTGTCGATAGTTGTAAAAGCACTAAGCAATTTGTCAGCACTCGCCAGGTGAAATGAAATATTTAAATAAAAGTGTACATTTTGTTATGGACGCTAGCATTTAAATCAAAGCCTTCAATCAAAGTTTTAAACTTTGAAAATATACCAAACAGCAAAGAAACAAGAGTTGTCAATTTGTAGATATTTCTTTTAAACGGTTTTCTCCATTATATTCGAATTCGATCTAGAACAGCGACTGACTGAATACTTGTAGACCGCACTTTTATATCAAGTACGAAATTTAAGAAAAAGTATATGGATAAACTGAAAATTATGTATATAAATAAATCGTGAATTTATTTTCCTGATTTTATTTAGAAACCTTTAAAACAGATAATTGTTTTTCATGTTTTTTTAATGCATAAAAAATGTATTTTTCATATCTTCAATTTAAGAATTATCAACAATAGAGTTTAATCCACGGCACTGAAATTCGAGGAACCAATGAAATATCATTTCAATTAAACAATTATAATTCATTAATTCATCGAATTTCAGAGCACTGGATGATTATATCGGCAGCCACATAGTTCGCATCTGGATTTAAACTGAAGACAGTTGCGGCAATCACAACTGGGCAACTCTGCTAGGACACGTGGATTTGGCATGGACAGATAATCAATTCGGGCCAAATGCTGTCGCCATTGTTTTCGTGACATTTTCTTTCGCTTGCGCGGCTGATCATTCGTATTTTTGGGGATTGGACAATGTGGCTTTGGTGGATATGACTTTGGTTGGGCTAATTCGTACATCTTTTGTGTGGTTTTTGCTCTTAGCGCTTTTTTCGAGACGGGAAATCGTATGTTAGCCCAGAATGCGGCCTCAATATCCTCGTGCTGAAAACAACAAGGCACCGGTGGCTTTGGCACGGGTCGTCCAATTTCCGGACGAGGAGGATCGCGGTACGAAAGTTGTGGTCGATAGGCAAAGGGTACAATAGGTGGCGCCACAAATTTCTCTCGAATTATACGCGGCTGACTCAGTTTCTCGACTTTTGCCTGCAATTGTCTACGCTTCTCTCGTTTATCCTTCATCTGGCTATTCACACAAAAGAAAACTCCCGGTATAACCTGACGCCTTTCCTGTCGATTTGGACTCGGATTCGGTTCAAGTCTAGTTGTCGGTTGTGCATTCTGATGATTTGTTCCTCCTCTCGCCTCAAGCCATTTATAGAAACTAACCCATTGATCTCGGGTCATCGGTCCTGGCTTCTGCCATCGAGTCGGTTTACTTCGACTGGGAATTATATATCTCTGCTTTGGCTGGGCATTACGCTCCACCCAATCCTTCCAGCTTGGCCTTGTGATGCTACTTAAACTCATATTCCACGTGGTGTGCCGATAATTTTGACTTGCATCCAAATACTTTAAAAACCTACGATTTTATTCTATTTCGCAAAGTGCGTGCGAACGAAATTTTTTTTCTTTATTCTGCATTTTGTTTAAAATATGTGCACGGAAATTATGCTCAAATATGTTTACATTTTGTTGTGGAATTAATTTTTGTTTCTGTTTTACTGTGAATATTATTAATAAATCCATCTTGGAGTTAAACTTTAGTATCTATGTCAACTTTATTCAATGGGAAATTGACGTTCAAGTGCCTGGAAAGAAATGAGGACTAGTATATCGACTAACAGAATTCAGCTTGGAATATAAATAATCCTTTCCTATTAATTAAAAGTTAAAACTACTAGAAGGATAACAATGGTACTATGGATTTGTATTTATATATTAAATGAACTTGAAGTTTCCGGCATTAGATTTCCAAAGACCCTTGGGTTTCTGAAGTCTAATAGAAGCACAGCTATAGATAAATATCTATTGCTGCCCCATTCAATTCAATTGGTATTGAAGCTAAAGTGGAACTACTAAGTGATCAATTCAGAAGCAGAAGCAGAAGCACAGCTTAAAATGTATTTATAGCAACCATATTCAAATCAGTTGAAGCTCACTGGGATCTCTTGCTTGAATCTTAAATCTATCCAGACCAGCTGCAATATCTTTAAGAAACTACAACTAGGTAAGTTTGAAGTGCACTTTCCGATGCCAGCTCATTATAGGCTTGTACTTATATTTTTTAAGGGCAGTTGCTGATAATTTTTTAGTACATTATTTTTGGACAGCTCCATAAAGTGAACTGGGAGTAACATCTGCCTTGGCATATCGAGCATCGAGGGTTGTATCATTAAGCAAATGTAGCGTAAAATTGTTTTTGTTTCCGCCGCCAGTTCCAGGGCCACTCGATGTGGATGTGGATGTGAATGTGAATGTGTCCGATGGCATATGTGGTGTCAATTTCACACATGTTATGAGCACTCTGCGGTTGAGTGCGAGTAACGGCTACACTCACAGATTGATGACTTTGAACTTGGCGAGTTTTGTCCTTAGAGTAACAGTTCCGGCAGGAAATGCCCAACAAGCGAAGGAGGACAATACACATACACACACAGACACACACAGACACACATAAAAAGCGGCTTGTGAATTATTAAAATTCTAAAGGCATCGATACAGTGGCTACTACCACGAAAGCAAAAGCAGAAAGGAAACCGAAGCACGTTAAAAGAAAAAAGTCAGACACAAAATCGTGGTACGACCAGGTTAGAAACTGGCGACAACAAATCATGACAACGGTAACCAACAAACTGCCGACGACGACAACAACAACAACAACGATGGCGACATGAAGTCAATGTTGTTGCAGTCTACAACAACGGCGGCAATGCACATCATCAAATGCAACACGCGGCAGCATGGATAATAATGAAGATGGGCGACATTGCCAACGGGCCAAGAGACCAGCCAGTCAATAGCCAGGAGAACAACAAGAACAACAACAACAACAACAAGAATAACAACGTTAGAAAGGTACTCGCACAATCACAAGGCAAAAAGTGCGATCAATTGCAATGCGCACCGAATTTCAATTGGGCACCGGTTCAACCAAGACCAGAAACGAATGCCAGAAGAAGCTTTTCAAATAGCATTCGAGAAATACAGCTGCTATTGATGATAAAACAGCACCAAGTGCGAGTACGATTCGAGTACAAGTACGAGTTGGCCAAAGCTCATCCAACAACGATCACAACAATTCTTAGGCAAACGCAGAGTCGTCGTAACACAGTCGGACAATAGCTGCAAAAGGAATTGGGTTATGACCTCGAATGCGTGTCGCCAGCGTTTTTCCTGGTGTTCCCTCTCTTTGGCCAGGAGTCCGTGATTGAGTCGTTTGCAAGTGCTTAGAAAATAACATTGACTTATAAGCGATTGCTTTTAAGCATTCCACATTCTCAATATACTTAACAATCATTATTTTTAAATATTTTAAAATAGTTTTATATTCCTAAGAATAGTACACAGAAAAAAAATTCATTATAAAAATCAAGTTTTTTAAACTTGAATTTTTTTAATAATGTATTCAGGATATAATTCCTAAATTAGGATAGTACCTAAATAAAATGGCAACAATATTAAGAAAGAAGCCTACATTTTTTGATCTAACTGAAAACAAATATTACAGAGCCCCAAAAATTAAAATATTGTTAAGAAAAGCCGGGCTTGATTTAAGTATTTTATACTTGGTTTATAAGAATCCGGGATTACCGTACTTCTGACACCGCAATGGATTAATTTTAGCCCCGAATCCCGGATTTTTATTTTCTATGTTTGTACACAGAATAACAAATTTTTTTATATAATTTATGTACAATATTTAAGTAGTAAGTAATTAATTTAATAAATTGAGGGTACTCAATCATTGTCTAAATATTCCCCAACAAAATAGTTGCTCTTAACAATAAGGAATATCTAAATTTAGAAATTTCATGCTCAAAGGATTATATATATTTTTTTTTATCAAAATTTTAAATTAAGCTCAATTCATATGCTCAATCATTTTATGTTTACACTAATTGTAATATTTACCAAAGATTGTCTCATTATTTCAACAAAATACCAAAATACTCGCATCTTAATAAAATAAACGAAAATTCACCATTTAGCAAGAGCAAAATACCACAACAAATTCAACTGAAATTGCGCTTGAATTTTTGTTCATTTGTTACTACATAAATAAATATATTTAAACATATTTTATTCGTTGAAAATACTTCACATATAAATATGATTAACCAATTAAAGTCAAAACCACTTTAATTATAAAGTTTTAAATCAAATGGACAAGTGGCAACTGCGATCACGATCTCGACTGTCAATCGGATCTCAGATTCATCTGCACATTATTCGTATGAAACGAGTCTTAACAAAATGTTGTGAATACCGAGGTGGAGACTTGAAGGGGGGTTGGGGTTACGGGATCGATGCTGATCGGGCACGTACTCGCTCTGGGCGCTATGGGGGCCAATAAGGTGTAAATTTATGCTCGAGCGACAGTTAAGAGAATCCAAATAACAATAACAAACAACGACCATTAGCAAACGAGCCTATGCAATTTATTGTTAATTTTTATTAAAGCTCAACCAAACGCACATATTTCGTATACCTTGTGATTGGCATTTATGTTCTTTTTTTATATATTTGATTTTTTTTTTATTCACATGCATTTTGTAATTATTTGTAAGCTGTGTGAATTTTTGTGGCCAATCAGCGTTTTTGTTCGCAGTTTTTTGATTTGCTGCCAAGATTTGAGCGTAATTGTAACTCATGGCTAACTTGTATTCTATGAGATACATTTTTGTTGTTGCCACTATTTATTTATCGTTTAACGTTGTTATTGTCTTGTTCTTTGGGAGTTTTGCACCTTGTTTACAACTGTTTACTTAATTATTTATATGTATCACAAGTTGCAATTGACAAAGTGGACAAGGATCTATGCTCAAGCTAATGAATAATGAATACTGTCTGTGCCACATTCATTTCAACTGGGCGTGGTCATACCCAACAATCTGTATCTGTATCTGAATCTGTTACTGTAACTGAAGTTGAGTTGGGAAAGTATCTTTTCACAATCAAAATTGAACTGCGGCTTGGCACGTGTCCATTTGAAAATGAAATTAACTTAACTTAAATGAAATCAATTAAAAAATAGTTTTACTCTCTTTCGTTGCACAACAAAACAAAACATTTCTATGGTATGGCAATTTGAATGCCTTGCACGATGCCAACATCAGTTGGCTAACTAGCTGGCCAGCCTGGCTAACAGACCGGATGATTTGTGAACTGACTCTTGTACTATTGTGTAAAATTAACCCACATTTCTGGCGCCGTTGCAAAGAAAATGCGAAAATTGTTTACAACAAGAAAGAAAGAAAGAAAAAAAATCCTGCTGCATAAAATTAAGTGCAACTCGACGAGGAAAACGACGCGACGCGAAAAACAGTGAAGACTCCGTTGTCATGGACCACATCAAGTGTCTGCCATGGAATGCAGTTAAGTAAACCTCAGTCGTAGAGCAAAATCTTGTAACTTTTAACTAGTGTCGAGTGCGTGAGGCACGCGTAATTGGATGAACTCAGTAGTAAGAGTAATTAGGGTTGCACACAGACCGGATGTGAATGAAAATGTTGGAGTTATTTAAGTACAAGCTAAATTAATAGAGAAATATTGAAGTACACGCTAAATTATTAAATAAATAACTGCAGCTTACAGAGTTTTGAGCTGATACTAAGTTGAATCAGTATATCAAGTTTGATAATAGATAGATAATCTATTTTTTTCTTAATCATTTTAATAAATATTTAAAAAAAAAGAAAATTTAATTTGTTATTAGCTAACACTCAGACTTTATTTTAACTCTTTTTATCAAAAATCCTCTGATAATTAAAAAAAATTAGCATTTAAAATGAACAACAATAAAAACATATTTCCTACTTTTAATTTTTGCCACTTTTCAACCTAATTATATACATAAATATTTTCTAATTACCATTATAACAACATAAATATCAACTAAAAAGACAACTGAAATACTAAACTGCTCGTTTGGGTCAATGAAATGTGAACATAACAATAAACGACAAATCCGTTTGTTCAATTCGCATTCTCATGACAATTTCTCATTTTGGCCTATAATAAACAGCAAATAAATGTCGAGTGGGAAAGACAAAAAAGAAAGACATCGAAATTACGAAATCAAGGCAAGAGTAAAAAAAAAACTCGAAACGAGTAACAATTTATGTAGCCAAAACACGTGAAGCCATTGATTAAATTAGATGTTTTCATTTGCCAAGCCCTGCAGAGAGCCAGGCCATGGTGCAAAATGAGCAAAAAGCCAATGAAATGGCATATAAAAAATATTTATGAGCGCCTTGTTTTTTGTTTGCTGTATTTTAATGCATAAGCCAGGCAAATCAATAGGCCAAAGAAACAACTGACTGACTGACTCAACTAACTGACAAGCGAACCGCATTCGAGGAACATAATCAACTGGCAGCAACAAATTCCAGGCAACGACAACGAGCAACAAAATGATATTAAATTGGGTTGCGTACGTGGCTCTGAAAAAAAATATAAAGAAAAGAGTTGGCCAATACAAATGAAAACGTTATCAACGACAGGCCAATAACAGAAACATACACTAAATTTGTTGAGATCACATTGTCAACCCATCTGGGAAGCAGTTAACTCTACAAATAGGCAAAGCCAAGACAAGTCTGAATCAGTTAACATGTCGTTGTTATTTTTGTCTGTTGCAAATCTGTTGAAGTTGCACTTGTCGCACTTTAACAAGAGTTTGCTGTGTTGCCTACTTTTTAACGTCTTGTACTTTCGATTGGTTAATTGTTAAACAAATTTCAAATTTTATTTCGAATGCAAATCGCATGAGGCAAACAAGTTGCAATCATTGAGTTTATGTAGTTGTTGTTGTTGTTTATGTTGTATTTGTTGTTCTTGTTGCACATCCCACATGCAATTTTCAACTCATAGTAACATAAACAGGCCAAGTAGTTTAAGCCATGACTCGTTCAGCTGTTAGACCACATTCTGCGATGCCTTCACGATGCCAATTGCCAAATCATTTGAATTATTAATTACAAAGTGATTGGAATATGTTAAGAATTTGTGTTGCATGTTGCAACATGCTTGGCTTAAAATGGGTTTAACTTAGACTGCAGAGCTCTAGGAGAGAGAGAAATATGTAGAGAAGGTGTTGGAAAAATTGTATAGAAGTAATCTAGTTTAACTTATAATGATTATTATAGTTATATTTGATCGAAATAATCGATGATGAATGGAAGAGTAACAAAACGAAGAATAATTCTAATGCATTTTTAAAAATATTAACACTGTGACTAGCCCATTATTTCACTGGATATTTTATAGTCTGTAATATACATACATAAATATAGTTTACATTTTAAATTGTACTCACTCATTGATTCATTTTGTGACAATCCTGTCGGACTATCGCCGTCAACGATTAAAGCCTCATTTTCGGAGTCAATGTCGGGTTGTGACTGTTGTAGTTTCTGTGACTGTTGCACACATGTTGCACCTGGCACATAAGTCTCTTGGCTGAGTATTTGGTTGGTGCTATCGGTGCCACCACTGGATGTGGATGAAGCAATTCCCACATCGATCGAATCCTCATCCAGCTCCTGCTTAAGACGTTTGCTGGCAGAACTGCAACTGGCGATATCCTCCTCATTTGCCGCTATAGTAATACCGCCCATATTAACTTCCTAAAAAAAGATATAAATAAAAATATATATAAAAAAATAAGTTTAATTCTTCGTGTAACAATAACGCTCAATTAGCATTTTTATGAGCAACGGAAGTAAGGTTGAGATATGTGCATTTTATTTTTATCTATTCCTGCACTACCCTTTCTTTCTATGAGAATTACTCGTTACCGCGTCCTACCCTTACTAACTGGGCTGAAAAGGTTTCAACTCATAATTTATGCTCCTCAATTTTGTTTTATTGTTTTCTTCATTGTTGTTCTTGTCGTCTCGATCAGCTACAAGGTCTAAGGAGGTTTGGGATAGCTATAAGAGTTTGGAGTGGGGACATGGTTCAGGTCTTTGCTCGACAGTGGGGTAAATTTAAGTGTTTTGCATAAAATTTGCACAGATTTCGATAGAAATTATCAAGATATGCAGCACAGTAGCAAAGATTTTAGAATTAATCTGAATCTGAGTGGTGAGAACATAAATCAAGGCTTGAGGGCTTAAGTAGTTTAAATAATGAATTTCTCTTATTAGCTGATTTACTAAGCAGGTCGACGACATTCTATGACAATTCACTTAAACCAATGGAGCATAGAGCACTTACTAATGAAGCTAAGTAGATGTAGGGGCTAGAAACCGTTGAAAAACTTAACAACTGTGACACAAAATGAGTGCAATCAGTTCCAAATGAATCACTTTAATATACAGTCAAACTTTCGTATAGTGAACTTTATTAAAATGAAACTTTACCTTGTTGTTTGAACTACGCAACTTATGAAAATGTATATATGTATAAAATTCTTTAAAATTAACTTTATATCAAGGTTGTATATCTCCAAAGAGACAAGTTTAACTGTATAAAGAAATTATATCTTTGGGCAATGACTCAATGACCTCAAACTTGAACTGTCAAACAACTAATTAATTGACAGCTAGACAATGTAGAAGATGCAACAGAAAAAGAAAAATCTTAAGAAGTAGAATAAAAAGAAAAAGCATGCAACAAGATGGCTGCGTGCCATAAAAAATACGTAAAGTGTGTGGTATATGAACTTGACTGCAAGAAGAAACCCTCTTCTGAGAAAGAGAGAGAGAGAGAGAGCAAGAGAGGGAGGATGAAAGAGGGGAAAGAGACCCCTAGGAGTAGAATTGAACCAAAAACGTAGAGAGAAAAGTAAAGACAAGAAGAAATGAAGAGGCAACAGACCATAATCAGTGTTCCATTGAACGCACAAAATCATTTAGCGAAACCGAAACGATGGTGCACCCCACTACCAAAAGGTACTTGAAACTGTTTTTCCCTGAGCCGAGCCGAGAGCTTCAACGTGAGTTGTTGGACACAAGACCAAGTTGGTCTAGAGCACAAAGTGTGTTTGCTTTAGACAACAGCGTAAACGTAAACGTAAGCGTAGGGAAGACAACAACACTTGGATGAATGAATATAGGCAACAAACAGATCCAAAGCAGCAAGGCAGCAAGTTCAAAGCACGCTACGTAGTAGACCAAGACAAGCCCAGTGCGATGAGTTGAGTCTTGTAGCAAATTGAATTGTCGTTGATGTTGCTGCTGTTGTTGCATGAATCACGTGACCATGACCACCACTATACACTGTCCAAGTAAGAACAACAAAAGCCAGACTTAAAGCTGTCTCTGCATCTGTATCTGTATCTGTATATGGACAAGTCGCAATTTGAACTTCACTTAAAAGATCATTTACTTTCATTGAGACTGCGCAACTTGTCGCTGCGTGTAACAAGTGTAAACTTGGTCTAATAACTTGGCCATTAACAGCCATTCGTATCATGCGTAAATGCTTCATGCTCTTTAATAACAAATAAATACTTTGTTTTCAACCGGAAGTCTTTAGTATAACTGAGCTTAAGTTAAGAATTTTCTGTTGTCCATTTTCGGATTGAACTTACCTTGTTTGGTCTGCGTCGTTTGCGTTCATTCTGTGTTGCAGCTGCCGCTGCCCCTGATGTTGATGTTGTTGCTGCTGCTGTTGCAAGCAGTGCACTGGAGAAGGTTGCCTCCTGTTTGACCTGTAACTTGGCTTCCTGGCGAACTGTTTTGCGAAGAAGATTAGAGATAGATTTATTATTGGGTCAATTCACTCTGATATCAAAAAGAAGTAATTTAAGAGCAGTGACAATAATTAAAGATCTATTTGTGGTAATTTTAATTAAATATAATCAAGCAAAAAATTTATAGTTATTTATTAAATTAAATCCATAAATCTAAAAATAATGATTTCTTTTTTTTTAATTACTTAACATATAACATTTATGTTTTGTTTTTGAACTTAAGTTTGTTTGAATTTGTTTATTACTCATATTTTATTTTTATCTGAAATATTTGATTTTTCTTAGCTAAACTTTTTGAAGTTAACTGTTTAGCTCATTTAAACATTGAAGAACAATGCCAAATCACTAGTTCCTAACTATATTATGATGTTTTCAGCCAAATTTAAGACATCTTGCATTTGAAATATGTAATTTATTACAAATTCCAATTCAACTTACACTTCAGTTCAATTTCCTCATCATCCAAAAGCAAAGAGACGACTTCTTTGGGTTTAAGAGTATCAGGCTTAAAATTGCCGCCACTTATGACCATGCGTTGGATCTGAAAGATACAAATTTATAAAAATATGCATAAATAAATTAAGAAATCTTGAAAGAGCAGCGCAGCAGGAAATGAAATGAAACACGTCGAATTGAGTAGCGCCAGTGTTTTTTTTTTCCTTCGTGGACTTTCATAGCTTCCGTTCGTGTCGGTCTAAGCACTTTAATATGATAATCAAGGGTTGGGCAATTAAACTTATAAATGCAAAGACAGATAGAGGGAGGAGAAAAACTACACTGGATAAGTGTTTATATAGAGAACTTAAAGGCGTAACCGAAATGTCGCCTAACCAATTGTATAATTAATTTCCGGTATCGTTTTACCCCCAGTACTCGTATCTCTCTCGCTTTATAGCTGCCCCAACAATGCAATGTCGTGTACAAGTGTTTAATGTGTGCGGCTCGTGTTTCATTTGGCAGTTTGAAAAAGGCGCAACAATGCGTCAGGGAACTTAAACTCAACATCGGGGGAAGTCCACGCACGTGCCTAATATGCGGCTAAACAATGAAGAAACCCCAAGAAATTGCTTCTCTTTACATTAGTTCTTTTATTTTTTTTTTTGTCTTGGTTTTGACGGAAAAAGAGTTTTGCGGTTTCCTGGCACTTGAGTTGGTTTTTCTTACCTCGCTTTTTTCTCGTGCCCTCTGCAGAATTCTCTCCTCAATGGTTCCCTTGCAGATGAGACGGTAGACGGTCACCTGTTTGGTTTGGCCCAGACGATGGGCTCGATCCATGGCCTGTTGATCAACAGTGGGATTCCAATCCGAATCATAAAAGATAACCTGCAAGTACAAATCAGAAATAGATTAAATTCAGTTGTTCAAGCATCCGTTCTATTATAAATTCAAATGAATATGCAAATGCGCATTCGACACGCACATCCTTTCGCTATCCTTTTGTTATGCATATTAAGAAAACAGATACGAAAGGAGTTTTTCAGTAATCCACTTTATTGTGTCACGAATTTTACGCCTTTCCTGTTTTTCCGTTCCTTCAGTTGGATTGGGAAAACTCTTTTCTTTCGGTACGTGTGTAGAGTGCAAGTGTGCAGCGATTTCTTAAGGGTTGCCATTTCCGGCAATGATAAACCTAATTATATCGAGAACCGAATTTAGAACACGTGTTGTCTGCCCTTACACATCGGATTGAACACTCTAAATTCTTTGTTTTTTTTTGAAAATCCATTTCCGTTTCATAGACAATGTCTGCATTTCATTTGAATTTGAGATGTTACAGCAATTTAAATGGAGCCTTAATAAATAGAGGGCATTTGAACTGTGATCAAAATGGAACGATAAATATCTATACTTCGCTAACGAATACAAAAAATGAGTAAAATAAATCCAATAAATATTAATTTCAAATTATGTAAAATATTATTATTACAATTATACACATTTGATGGATAAGCTTAAGTTAATATCTCAATGTATAACTGCTGTCGATACTATCGATATTTTTTTTAAAACCCCTCTTGTATCTATGTGTAAATATATATTATATCATGACGTGTTTGTTCTAAGCGTAAGTAATCGAACTCTACATTTGATATATTCAAGCATATAATATAGAGTTCATTTCATATTGTCAAGCATATAACTTGTTAATCATATATTTCACACTTATTCATAGTACTTAAGAATATGACTTAATAGACTCGAGACAGTTGTCAGTAGTCGTCGTATCGACAATATTTGCCATGAAGCTAAAGCTCTTTCTGGCGTTGATCCTTGCCCAAATAACTAATATTATTACCTCGGAAAATGATTTGAACGAGAACGAAATGTGGATTGAACAAAAATTGGATCATTTTAATGATAGCGATACGCGCACCTGGAATATGGCAAGATCTGTGCTTTATTTACCAATCAACTTTGAAATAATAATATTATATTTTTTTTGCTCAGCGTTATTTGTCAATTAGTTCGTTCTTTAAGCCAGGAGGCCCGATAATCATCAACGTGAATGCAGAGTGGAGTATTGCGGTTAACAGTCCACTTTGTGGACATTATTATGAACTTATTGAAATGTTTAATGCATACGCATTTCAAACCGAGCATCGATATTATGGCAAAAGCAGACCTGTCGAGTAAGTGCAAGTAAATAGCAGAAATAGAAGAAAAAAATTCTATCTTCAAATTTATTTCGCATCACACATTTCGTGACCAAATTTTAATACCTTCTGCAAGGGTATAAAAACTCATTTAACACATATTTTTGAATAGAAATTTACGCGCTGAGAACTTGGAATATCTGAGCTTGAAACAAGCCTTAGCTGATCTGGCACATTTTATAAGACATCAGAAGGCTACAATTCCAGCTATAGCCAACTCCAAAGTTATTCTGATTGGATGCTCATATGCCGGGAGCATGGTTACCTACTTTCGAAAGGACTATCCAGAATTAATAGATGGTGGTTGGGCAGCAGGGGCAGCACTTACCTACACGCTCGACTATGCTGGTAATTATTAAATTATTATTAATATTTTCGCAATAGTGTTTAACTAATTCGTGGTCAGTCTGAGAGAGAGAGTGTCTCTTAATTATGATTCTTTCAAATATCCAATAAAACTTTACCTATGAATATTCAGGAAAAACTTCGAAAATGATAAGCACTATTAAAATTAATTAAAAATATCGCCAAAACTTATGTATTATATATTTAGATGCTATGGTGAGCGCTGGAATATCATTGCGAAAGATCGGTGGAGATAATTGCTATGATTGTGTCGAGTATTTCAGCAAAACTTATTTAAAGCATAAGAAAAGTCAAGATGCTGTTTACACTGAGCTCAATGCACAGAATCTGACTGAACATTTGGACAACGTCGACGAGATAATTGCAACTCATGTGCAGCATCGCAAGTGAGTTAAGTTATTGACTTGAGTGCATCTATACAAAAATAATGATTTACTTTCTCTTGTAGTATAACTACGATGCAAAGTATATGTAAAAATATTACTTCAATTCAGCACAATGATATTCATGGATTCGGTAAGCTATTAGAGTTGCTTTACTCAAAAATACCAAAAGTGGGTAGTAAAACTGATCTAGATTTTGCGGAAGAACATGTATGTAAGTGAAATTTTCATTAAGGAGTTGGAGCAATAAGTTTAAATGCAATGGATCATTGCAGATCGGCAATATTTCTATCAAACTTGCAGCGAGTTTGGCAACTTTTTTACCACGAGCTCTCAACACCAACCGTTTGGCAATAAAGCTCCGTTTAGTAGCGTAATTGCCGAGTGTAAAACGCTTTTTGGGCCAAAATATACAATCGATTATATAAGTAGCAAAGTTGACGAAATAAATAACAAATATGGAGGCCGAGAGCCACAAGTTGATCATATTTATTTTACAAAATCCCAGGACGATCCCTGGCGCTGGACGGGCATAATCGATGAATGTGCGACTATAATTCCTGGTATGTATCGATTTCAATAATGGAATTTTACAACTTTAAATTGCTGTATATTTATTTATAGGAATTGGTCACTGTCATGAGTTGAGAGCCCGTAAGACGAACGATTCTCCAGAGCTGATGGCAGCCAGACAAAAGGGCTTCGATTTGATAAGGGAGTGGATAAATGGGAATGGCACATCTAGGGAAACTCTAACCAAGTGTTGAACCATTCAATAAACTATAAATTTCATATCGATTGCGAATCGATCGGCATACTAATTAATGGTGTTGTAGAACACAGCGTAACGACATATCGATAAGCATTATCAGCTATTAAGCGATTCAAATAGAGTGAATCCAAAGTACTCGATTTGCAAGTACTTCGATTAACACAAATTGATAAAACACCACATGGTATTGAGTGAATTTAGGTTTTAGGCCAACATTTGTTATTCGTGCTATTTACAACCTACTATGCGATTTTTTTATACCTTAATTAAGTGGAAACATGATAAGATTTGGGTGTTGAGTTAAGCAACAAGTTTTAGTGGTGCTCGTTGTGGTGCTATAGCCACAGTAATTGTCCAATTCACAACGATGACACACTGCCTAATCGGACTAACGTTAGCTTTGCTGGCTTTGGGTTTAACCCAAGTTAATGCCAATGTATTCCAACAAACATTCAGGCAACTCCATCAGGAGCCACCGTTGCCAGCGAATCAGAATCGTGCCGATGTGGTGCAAACATTGTGGATCGAACAGAAGTTGGATCACTTTAATGAATCCGACACTCGCAATTGGCAAATGGTAATACCTTTTTTGTTACGTAATCAATTTAAAGAAACTCAAGAAAGAATAATCTTTGATTTCAGCGCTACATGCTAAACGATGTGTTCTTCAAGTCTGGAGGTCCCATGTTCATTTTCCTGGGCGGCGAATGGGAAATTTCCCAAGGACGTATAACCGGAGGACACATGTACGACATGGCCAGGGAGCACAATGGACTTTTGGCCTATACCGAGCATCGTTATTACGGCCAAAGTAAACCTCTGCCGTGAGTTATAACTAAATAAGAGTATAACTCAAAATTCCTCATGAATTTCCTTTTTTTAGAGACTTGTCAAATGAGAACATACAATATTTGCATGTGAAACAAGCCTTGGCAGATTTGGCACACTTTATAACAACTCAGAAGAATACTTATGAGGGATTAAGCGAGTCCAAGGTTATTATTGTGGGCGGCTCCTACTCGGCCACGATGGTCACTTGGTTCAAGAAGGTTTATCCCGATTTAGTGGCCGGGGGTTGGGCATCCAGTGCACCACTTTTTGCCAAAATCAACTTTGTTGGTAAGTCAGGAAATGTCTAAAAAGTGCAGATAAATTTTAAACATTTATATCTATAGAATACAAGGAAATTACTGGTCAGTCTATTGCTTTAATGGGCGGTTCTGGTTGTTATAAACGCATTGAGAATGGAATTGCCGAAATGGAGACAATGTTTGCCACCAAACGTGGTGCTGAGGTGAAGGCTCTTTTGAAACTCTGTGAGAAATTTGATGTCTATAGCGATTTGGATATCTGGACACTTTTCAGTGAGATCTCCGACATATTTGCTGGCGTAGTACAAACCCACAAGTGAGCATAGAATTTACTATATATTAAATACCTGATATTACATAAAAGTATTCTTTAGTGCTGGACAAATTGAGAAAGTTTGCGAGACAATGATGGCCGAGAGCAGCGATCTTATTGGCCTCAGCAAATATCTATTGAGTGTATTTGCTAAAAGCGGTGGCAAGTGCTACGATTTAAGTTATGATGCCATACTTGCCACACTTTTGGAGTCTAGATATACGGGCAATATCAGTGAGTGTGAAGTGAATACACACATATTATTCCATTTAATTATGATGACTATTTTATAGTGCGTCAATGGATCTATCAGACCTGCAATGAATACGGTTGGTATCAGACTTCGGGATCTTCGGCTCAACCTTTTGGCACCAAGTTTCCCGTGGCACTTTATACAACCATGTGTGCCGATATTTATGGCTCTCAGTATAGCAATTCATTTATTCAGAGCAAAGTGGAAGAAACAAATAAATACTTTGGGGGACTTACGCCAAATGTGAAGAATGTGTACTTAACTCATGGACATTTGGATCCCTGGCGTGCAATGGGCATACAAAATGAAACCCAAGCAACCATTATACCAGGTAAGTTAACTAGAGTCTTTTAAGATTATTCAAGTTAACAAATGAAAATTTATCTATAAAACTACAGAGTATGCGCATTGCAAAGACTTTGAATCGATCAAAGACACTGACACTACCGAAATGAAGGCTTCGAAGGAAAAAATCGCGGAACTCGTACGCCAATGGCTGAAGTAAAATGTTCATTTTGTGTTATTCTTCTTAGCGATAAAGGCAATCTTATATTTGTTTTATGACTGCAATAAACGGAAGCATTAGAAGGTTCAATAATTAATTTTATAGTTTTAATCAGCGACTCTGATGATTATAATTTTTTAAATAAAAGTTATAAAATGATATTTCTAAAAATTCTGAAATATTATTAAAATTTCATTTTTAGGTTTGCAATCATAATTTAATTGGAAGAAATTTCAAGTGTTAAAGTAAAACTTATTTTGTTATTCAGATGAACGAATACAATTTTTTTTTATATTAAAATCATTTTGAACATAAATTGAATTCTTCAAATGAGACAACATTTCAAATATCAGGATTTTTTTATTTACTGCTATCTGGTTTTTATGGTATATCTTAGGTCAGTTATACCTATAAGCACAGCTAGCAACTAATAAAATTCCATGTAAATACCAGGAAATATTAATAGCTAACATGGAATATCATAAATCTTTGATAGATTTGGCTGAAAAGCCCACCTTATCAGTTGCTTATCAGATTGTCGAATTTATGGCCATTTTTTTGTCCGCAAGTTAATATCAAGACGACAGCTTTGAAGTGCCTTAAAAACTGGCCGTTGGCTAAGTAAAAATTTCATTTACGAACATGCTGGTTCTAAAGTTGGTCAGCCTAGCGCTGGTTTTGGCCGTGGCCAATCAAGCAAATGGTCTAAAGTGGCAGAAAGATGTGCCCATTTTGGTGAAAACTTTAAAAGATCTGCAACGTGGTCCGCCCAAGCAGACGTTGAAGCATCGAGCAACATACGCTGCAAAATGGATTACACAGCCCCTCGATCACTTCGATGAGAGCAATAAAGCTACCTACAAAATGGTAAGCATATCGAAGGAAACCTATATATATAAAACTTTGTCCTGACTGACTCACTGGTCATTGCCTAGCCCAAACCATTAGACCTAAGAGGCTGAAAATTTCACACAATATTTAATAACATTCATTTTGGTTTCACTTGTAGCGTTATTTGGTCAACGATGAATTTCAAACGGAAGGCAGTCCAATTTTCATATTTTTGGGTGGCGAATGGGAGGCACAGCCAAGCATGATTAGCGCAGGTCATTGGTATGATATGGCCAAGGAGCACAAGGGTCTATTGATCTACACTGAGCATCGTTACTACGGAGAGAGCGTACCCACTGAGTAAGTCGAATAATCCGTTTTATATATCACATTTGGATAATTTTATAATTCTCACAGCACAATGTCTACGGAGAATTTGAAGTATTTGCATGTCAAGCAGGCGCTGGCAGATGTAGCCAACTTTATTAAGACCTACAAGTCGGAGAATTCCCAGTTGACCAACTCAAAGGTGTTGCTTTCTGGCGGTTCCTATTCAGCCACAATGGTTGTGTGGTTCAAGCGTCTCTATCCCGATTTGGTTGATGGTGGTTGGGCGTCCAGTGCCCCACTGTTGGCCAAGGTTGACTTCAGCGAGTACAAGGAGGTGGTTGGACGAGCTTTTAAGGAATTGGGTGGCCAAAAGTGCTACGATCACATACAGAAGGGTATAAGCGATTTGGAGCAGATGTTTGCCTCTAATCGTGTTGCCGAGGCACGAGCAATGCTGCGTCTTTGCAACAATTTTGATCACAATAACGATCTCGATATGTGGAGCTTGTTTGGCGGCATTTCCAACATTTTTTCGGGCGTGGCGCAGTATCAATCGTATGATCAAACATATCTTCCTTATCTTATCAATCGGTTCTCAAAGAATAACCTTTTATCCTCTTTTTTTAGTTCTGGCGAAATTCCGTATTATTGCGACTTTCTGTTGAGTTTTGATGATGCTGCCAGTGCCATTGCCAATTTTGCATATTGGGCGTGGGAAAATCCAACCTGTATCGATGCACGCTATGAAAGCACTGTCGATTATTATCTTTGGGGCATTGACAACTTTGACGCGTGTAAGTAATTTACGAACTCCACCAACCAATTACAATTAAATTTATTTATTTATTTTGTTAGCTCGACCTTGGTATTATCAGACCTGTAACGAGTTCGGCTGGTATCAGTCATCAAATTCGAGGAATCAACCATTCGGTAGCACGTTTCCAGCCACGCTCTACATTGAACTCTGCAAAGATGTCTTCAGCTCTAAGTACGCCAATTCACTGATTGCCAGCAATGTGGCCCAGACCAATGAGGATTTTGGTGGCATGAATCCTGAGGTCGAGAATGTCTACATGACCCATGGAGGTCTAGATCCTTGGAATCCCATTGGTCATGGCGTTGCCGAGGGTGCCACTGTCATTTCAGGTGCCTCTCACTGTGCTGATTTCGGTTCCATCAGCTCCACGGACAGTCAGGAAATGCGTGCCTCCAAGGAACGTATTGCTGAATTAGTTCGCAAATGGTTGGCCTAAATTTAGTCATCCATTGTTAAATAACTTTTAGTACTGATAAACAAAATAAAGATTATTCTATCTGAAAAAGTACATATGAATGACTCATGGAAATGATCTATCGGTCATTTTGCGGTTGGTCAGTTTAAATTCAATTACCTCCATTTAATTTTAATTTTTTTCACAAACCAACTAAAATAATTAAATTGAAGTTTCACAATGGGATTGCATGTCTTCATTATTTACATGTACAATGTAAAAGGATATTCCAACCCCATATACGATTTTCATTGACTTAGCGTAAGAATAAAACCTAAAAAACTAATAAAAAACTAAATAAATCCCAACCCAGCAAATGCTTCCGTTGTTTGTGTTTCTAATTTCTACAGAAATAAAAAACAAGGTGTATTTATATAAATTCATCTTGCTTTATTTATATAAAAACACCTTGCTTTAAACTAGTGATGTACATCAAAATTTCAATCGACATTTAAAATCGAAAAAAAAGAATAAAGTAGTCGATATTTTGGAAAATAATACATGGCGTTACAAATTTCGGAGTATAGAAAATATTTTGGAAAGGATACGCAATTCGAGTTTTGTTGTCATATGATGAAAAAGGTGTCAAATTAAATACTAATTTTAAAATAAAGTGATTGCTTTAAACCAGTTCCTATAAGTTTCTGAATGTCAAACTAAGTAATTCTTAAAAAGTCTCAGTAAACAATATATAAAATAAACTAATAATATTCTTATTTAAAGATGATCAATGATATAATCTATACTATAATAATTAGCAAGTGCTTACTATAAATAGTTCACTGTATTTTTCGAGAACTTAGATAGCAATATTTTATTTACTGCGCAGGGTCCACTTAAGGAAAACTTTTTATTTCTTTGTAATCTAGTTGAATTAAATGGTCAATATTTAATGACTACAAAGGTGAGACGGTCAAGTGCAGATTACACAATCCAACAAAGTTTTTGAAACGCCAATATTAGTAGAAAATCATTTGTTATTGAACTTCACTTAAATAGTAGTTCTATAATTTTATTTACGAAATTTAATTCATGAAATGTGACATATTTTATGTGTTTTGCAGTTTGAAAA
The DNA here is from genome assembly GCF_004354385.1 of Drosophila innubila. Classification (NCBI taxonomy): domain Eukaryota; kingdom Metazoa; phylum Arthropoda; class Insecta; order Diptera; family Drosophilidae; genus Drosophila; species Drosophila innubila. The sequence continues at coordinate 7,438,485 of NW_022995380.1, forward strand.
ATCCTTTCTAACTTATTACAAGAATTTTTAAACATTGCGTTTCTAATAAAAATATTTTGATGAACAACAATCCTATTTAAAGCTATTAATAACAATTCAACACGTGAGTTTTACGACCCTTTCAATTATCAGGCTTATATGACGCTTTAAATTGAATTATATTCTATTGACTCTTACATATCAGATATCGTTTATTGCAATCTACTGGTAACATTTTGAATAAATAGGCCGAGAAATGAGATAGGAAATCATTCGTAAAACAGTGAACTGTCTAATAAGATGAAGTATAGTGTATTAATAATACTGGCGGTAGTAGTGCCTCTAACTTATGCAGCTAGTCTACCAGAGCCTGAGATTCCTGCCTTCGTTAAAACGATAAAGGATCTCCATCGTGGGCCACCAAGGCAGCCCAGCAGCAACCGTGCCAATGTGGAGACTCGATGGATCACTCAGAAACTGGACAACTTCGATGACAGCAATACCGCAACATGGGAAGACGTAAGCCTCAATATTAAACCGAAATCTAAAGAAATGTTGCAGGAAAAATGTTTATTATAGCGTATCCTGATCAACGAGGACTATTTCGTAGATGGCTCTCCAATATTCATATACCTTGGCGGTGAATGGGAGATCAAACCTGGCGACATATCATCAGGACATTTGGTGGACCTCGCAAGGAAATATAACGGAGCCGTGATTACCACAGAACATCGATTCTTTGGTAAAAGCTTTCCTATCAGGCCACAATCAACCGAGAACCTCAAGTATCAGTCTGTGAATCAAGCCCTGGCTGATGTGAACAATGTTATTAAAGTTTTAAAACAGGAAGATAAGTACAAGGACTCGAAAGTTATTATCTCCGGATGTTCCTACTCCGCAACAATGGCGGTTTTTTTCAAAAAGTTATATCCCGACGTAGCTGTGGGTAGTTGGGCATCCAGTGCACCTTTAAAAGCCAAAGTCGACTTCAAAGGTGAGTCCAACAGTTCATTAATTGTGTAATTCGATTAAACTGTTCTGTCTGTTGCAGAGTATATGGAAGTTGTTGGGGAAGCATTAACTCAACTAGCAGGAGATTACTGCTATGATCTGATCAATAATGCCACTGCCTATTATGAGGATTTGTTTGACAGTGGAAATGGAGAACAGGCCAAGAAAGAGTTGAACCTCTGCGATAGCTTTGATGCCACAAACGAAAAAGATAGATGGCAAATCTTTAGTACGATTGCAAACGTATTTGCCAACCTCGCCCAATACCAAAAGTAATTATATCTTTACATGTTATACCCTATGCTTGCTGCAAGTTATGTCTTTCTTTCTTTCTTGCAGACCAGAAAGTTATGACCTGGCCAAGTACTGCTCTGTTCTTCGTAGCTTCAGTAATGATGATTCCGTAGCTCTGTCTAAATTTTTACAGTGGCGTCTCAATAATCCTAAATGTGTTAACTCCAGATACCAGGGAACTGTTGACTATTACAAGTGGGCCATGGACAACGACGATGGCTGTAAGTGAATCTTAACATTATAAAAATTTAAAATTTTTAAAACTGATGAACTGCTTTTTAGCCGGTGTGGCCTGGACCTACCAGACTTGCAGTGAATTTGGCTGGTTCCAATCTTCTAAGAGCCCTAATCAACCCTTCGGCTCTTCTTTCCCGGCAACTCTTTACACTGACACATGTCACGATGTCTTTGGATCAGACTTTACAGAGAATGATATTCAAGGGTATATCAAAGCAACCAACGATGAATTTGGAGGTATCCATCAGAATATCAAGAACCTTTACATGACCCATGGCGGACTAGATCCCTGGAGTAAAGTTGGAGCTGGAAAGGCTCAAGGTGCCACCATTATCCCACAAGCTTCTCACTGCTCCGACTTGGGCTCAATCAGTGCAACAGATAGTCCTGGATTGACTGCTGCCAAGGAGCGACTAGCTGAGCTGGTTGCCGAGTGGCTTGCCTAGGCCTAAGTCAAGTGGCTTTAAACTTTCATTTATAATAAATTCTGTTTTTGGATTTTTTTGTATATTATACGTTTTAATATATAATGATTAAATGACTACGAACATTAATTAAAATGGCTTTTTTTAATCAATATTAATTTTTTTTTCATAATTGCTTTATTTTCGAAAATACCCATGTATGTTATCAATATTATCAAATAAATAATAATAATAGCTAGAGATATACATATAGAAACCTTACAGACCGTTAGATATTTTAAATTTCAGTGTCAAAAATTAGTTTTAATATAGTAATGTTTTTAATTATTCTAGATTTATAAAATCTAAATAAAAATGTTTAAAAAAAGTTAAAGTTTGAATATGATTTAGATCTGATCTTAATAAAAATACACACGTGCTACAATTATTTTTCAAAACAATTCTTCATTAAAATGCAATTTATTTATTTGTGACATTAACTTCATTGAATCGATTCAGAAAATATTCAAAAAAAAAAAACGCTGTGTATTCTTCGAAAGACGGAGATTTGTTATTTAATTACAGACTAAAGCAGATTTTTACAGATTTCTGAAAGTATGTTAATTAGAAAATATCAATGCTAAAAAATATTTTTGGAGCTAAAACACTTACACAAGGTGTTCAATGGTTATTTAAGAGTTTTCTTTCTTTGTTCATTCTGTTGCGACTTTGAGCTTTTGAATTACAGTTAGCACTTTCAAGATCATAAATTTCAAACTTAATTTGGTGATCGACTTACAAGATAGCCAAATATTCTGCGGAGTTTTACAACAGGTGTGGATCAAAGAAACAATGGAGTTAACGAAGAAACCAATTTAAGTTATCAGTGTTATTTATGATGGAAATTAGAGCAAAACTAATTAAAAAATATCTTTAACTGTCACTTGTTTCTATGCCATTTTTGAATAAATAGACCGCGTACTGAAATAGAAAATCATTCACAAAATTGTGAACTTTCCAATAAGATGAAGTATACTTTAATAGTGCTAGCCCTAGTACTAGTGTTAATACATCTAAATAATGCAGCCAGGGAGCCAGATCTTGAGATTCCTGCCTTCGTTAAGACAATGAAGGAACTTCATCAAGGACCTCCAAGGCAGCCCAGCAACAAGCGTGTCAATGTGGAGACTCGATGGATCACTCAGAAACTGGACAACTTCGATGACAGCAATAACGCAACATGGAAAGACGTAAGTTTGAGTCATTTAACTTAAACTTAACGAAATACTACTAAGAATAACTTTTAACATAGCGTATTCTTATCAATGCGGACTATTTCAAAAAAGGTTCACCAATATTTATATACCTTGGCGGCGAATGGGAGATCAAACCTGACGACATTTCATCAGGACATTTGGTAGACATCGCAAAGAAATACAAAGGCGTAGTGATCACAACGGAGCATCGATTCTTTGGTCAAAGTATTCCCATCAGGCCACTATCAACCGAGAACCTTAAGTATCAGACAGTGAATCAAGCCCTGGCTGATGTGAACAATGTAATTAAGGTTTTGAAAACGGAAGATAAATACAAGCGCTCGAAAGTGGTTATCTCCGGATGTTCCTACTCTGCGACTATGGCGGTTTTGTTCAAAAAATTATATCCCGACGTAGCTGTGGGTAGTTGGGCATCCAGTGCACCTTTAAAAGCCAAAGTCGACTTTAAAGGTGAGTCTACGAGTCCATTAATTCCATGTGTAATTCAATAAAACTGTTCTGTCTGTTGCAGAGTACATGGAAGTTGTTGGGAAAGCATTAACTCAACTAGCAGGAGATTACTGCTATGATCTGATCAATAATGCCACTGCCTATTATGAGGATTTGTTTGACAGTGGAAATGGAGAACAGGCCAAGAAAGAGCTGAACCTTTGCGATAGCTTTGATGCCACAAACGAAAAAGATCAATGGCAAATCTTTAGTACGATTGCAAACATATTTGCCGGCCTCGCCCAATACCAAAAGTAATTATAGCTATACATGTTATACCCTATGCTTGCTGCAAGTTCTGTCTTTCTTTCTTTCTTGCAGACCTGAAAACTATGACCTGGCCAAGTACTGCTCTGTTCTTCGTAACTTCAGTGAGGATGATTCCGTAGCTCTGTCTAAATTTGTCCAGTGGCGTCTCAATTATCCTAAATGTGTTAACACCAGATACCAGGGAACTGTTGACTATTATAAGTGGGCCATGGACAACTACGATGGCTGTATGTGATCCTTAACATTATAAAAATTTAAAATTTGTAATACTAATGAACTGCTATTTAGCCGGTCTGGCCTGGACCTACCAAACTTGCCGTGAATTCGGCTGGTTCCAATCTTCTGAGAGCCCTAATCAACCCTTCGGCTCTTCTTTCCCGGCAACTCTTTATACCGACACATGTCACGATGTCTTTGGATCAGACTTTGCAGAGGATGATATTCAAGGGTATATCAAGGCCACCAACGATGAATTTGGAGGTATCGATCAGAACATCAAGAACCTTTACATGACCCACGGCGGACTAGATCCCTGGAGTAAAGTTGGAGCTGGAAAGGCTCAAGGTGCAACTATTATCCCGCAAGCTTCTCACTGCTCCGACTTGGGCTCAATCAGGGTAACAGATAGTCCTGGATTGACTGCTGCCAAGAAGCGATTGCAGAAACTGGTTAAAAAATGGCTTGCCTGAACTTTACGTGGCTTTGTTTTTAAACTTTATTATTTATTTTATTATTTATTCTTTCAATCTATATACAAGCGTTTATTCAGAATTTGCGGTCTTTTGGCAATATATTTTATTTGAAAAGTATTTTAATCCCACATTTACCATGCATATAATGTATATACAATATATCCCTATACATATATATTAAATAATTTTGATGAACATTTAATTTATGTATTTTACTTAAATAATGTAAAATTCGTTCGAAAATTAAAAAAAATATGTTTAAATAAATAAGTTGAACATTGTTGTGCAGGTAAAATCAGCCCGAGAAATCAAAAATAAAATATAGATACAAAAAGGGGTCGATATAAGAACCCGGACGGCAACTAATTTTTGAAGGGGTTAAAATTGTGTGAGCGTCTTTTGAAGAAGTGTGGTTGAATAATAAAATAAGTCAAAATTTTTAAAACTGTTTAAATTTGTAAGGCTCATTACTTGTCGACCCACCCACGTAAACAAGATTAGTTTCTTTAATAACATTTTGTGTATTTTATAAAAATATCTTTTTAATATTAGTCTGCTTTTCTTCACTTTCATTTTATGGGTTTTCTCACTCTATATAAAATATTTATAGTCAAATATACTCGACTACAAGGCTGAGAGACTTTCTATAAACTATTTTAAAAGGTGTGACCATTTGAACAGTTCGACTTGACGAACTGTCAGTCGAATGTAGACACATAGATTCAGGTAACTTGAAAAACGACAACAAATTTGTACACCCAATGAATTGCACTAAATTCTGGAACGCGCTGCGCATACAAAAAAGGTGACGAAAGCGATTGACTTCGGCTACTTAAAGACTTTTGCTACGATTTCAAAAATGTCATAAATCTTGAAGACAGCAAAAATCAAGACGCGAATAATAATGACTCTTAAGGAACCGAATCGAAGCTCAAAGCACAAATTTTAAATTAACAAAGCCATACAATTTGTTTATAAATGGCATAAAATACAATTAACGAAATGGTCTCATATCATTTAAAATGTAACTGGTACAATTTTTGGAGGCCCTCAACAATTTCCGTTAGCAGTCAAAGAAATGCCAAAGTGTTGAGTTGCTTTTCAGTTTTTATTTTTGTCAAATTATATTGGTATGCGCCAGCGACATGAACAGTGAATACCTTTGAAACTTAAATTGTGTTTCTCACACACTGCGATGGTGTTTTAGTAATTTGGTTGAAAGAGAAATAAAAATTCTTGCAATTTCTGAAAGGTTTTCGAAGCGAATTATAAATTCGAATTAATTTCAACTAGGCTAAATGGCAAATAATTTATAAGAAGTGCTTATTTAATAGTCCTTATAATTTGACTGAAAAGAACTTTACCTAAGTTCATTGCTTATCTTATATAAAATAAAATAAAAGAACCGCAAAGACATTGGCCATGGCAAATGCCAAGGAATTAGTCAACGACGAAAGCTGAGCCTGAGAACCAAACAATAAAACTGAACGAGGAGAAGACAAGCCAAATAACAAATCAAAATCAGTGACAAAATGATTTAGGAACCAAGCGAAAATGTTCACACGAAGCCCAGCAGCCCATGGTCCCACCATCAGGCAGAAATCACCACAAATTGAATCAGAGACAGAGCAAGAGAGAAAAAGAAAGAGATACAAACAAACTGTTGAGTATATTGCATCCTTTTGGCTGAGAATTTCTGGTGGCTTAGCAGTGTCATTGTTGTGATAAAGATCAAGAATGTGTAAATCATGGCAAAACTGTTCGGACGATGCCGAAGAAGAGTGCGCATTGCATAAACAAGTAGTCGAGCAAATGGATACAAGACCAGGGAACAAGCATAAATCTGCCGGCTGCCAATTCTTCCGTCTTCTGGCTACTGACTGCTTAGCCGTGCAGCGTCGAGTTCTCCACATTGTCATAGACCTTCACAATGTCCGTGTCCGCATGGAGGGCCTTGAGGAACTCCCCATAACGCTGCAGTTGCCCCGCAGTTAGCTTCACTGGCGTTTCCCTCGAGCAATGGCCAACTTCAGTGTGAAGTGGCTTATAGCCGCATAGCTTTAGCCTGGCTAATACCTTTGGTATATCCGCCGGTTGGCAATTAAAGCATAGCGTTCCCTTCTCAATGCTGACTATCTTGCAGCCTTGAGCCTTGCAGCGCAATGCATCGCATTGCAGCGCCTGTTCCAAGTCCGCAAAGTCGCCTGTAGTTGCACAGGTCATAAGGGCATGTATAAGCCCAGTTTGCTTGAACAGATTACGTTCGACCAGGACATTACGAAAACGTGATTTATGTTGACGCAACAGCGGTGACAATCGATGCTTCAATGCCGGCAAATCATTTGTGCGCACCTTACAGACCAATGCCGCCAGTTGTCCATTGTAGTTCATATGCAAAACACAATTCTCTCGTTTTCTGTCAGACTTGTTTAGACCACAATCTGACTGATCTAATCGATTATATTGATGTAATTGATCATCCGCATTATCAATCTCCTTGAATTGCCTGCTACTCTCTACGATCAACTTATTCTTTTTTAACTTTCTTGAATCTGCATTGTTTGTGGATTCATTTTCATGGTCAAGTCCATTACGTTTTTCCTGCTCAATATTATTCGATGTCGATCGTTGCATTCGTTTCATTCTCGACTTTAATGGCGTTAAATTGGCCAAAATATGCGGCAATTTTGTTGGTTGATTAATTGGCCTTATGAACAATTGCTTTGAGTAATCCATTGTTGTCACGTTTTTAATAACAAATCAATTTTGTTTGACTCAAAACACAGGAAAAATAATAGCTACGCTTCTAGTCGAGTATAAATAACATTAGAAAAAAATATAATCTGATTATCAGCTCAAAAATTGTATAATACGTATGATTTTAATAAAAATTCTCGGATCCAGGAAAAGATCTAGAGTTGGAGTATAATTTATATCTACTTTTCGTCAGTATCAACAGCCGAGTCGATACTGCCCTGTCCTTCTATATAATTGGTTGGTTCCTGAATACTATCCTCAGGTATTATATTTTTGAGATATCTCAATAAATCAGACTGAAACTGCATTTTGGGTTGATTTTATACATTGTTTCAAATCGTTCCCCTATATCATATAGTCGTAGCTGACATAGGAACGACTGGTCGAAAGTTAAGGATTATTTAGACAATTTTTCTGTTTCAAGAGACATGCTAACCAAACTCGAAGATTATGAAATGGCGTGCAAATACGTATTAGGGTATCTAAGGGCGTGGGCACAGGGTATCCTACGGTCGCGTACGCTCGACATAGCAAACAATTATGAAAATTTCACTTTTACGTGTAAAATTCTAAGAAATCTTCAACTTACCGTATCAGCTGCAGTCAAGTTAATGCCCAACCCGCCGGCACGTGTAGAAAGCAAAAAAACAAAAATATCGGCGCGGGTTTGAAAATCGGCGACCATATCACGACGAGCTGAAATCTTGCTGGAGCCATCGAGACGCATATATCGATGCTTGCGATGCCACATGTATTCCTGAAAATAGATTAGACATTAACTAAGATTACATAATACAGTTGGTACACACGTATATGGACGCACCTCGAGCAGATCAATCATTTTGGTCATTTGGGAGTAGATGAGAACACGATGACCCTCGGCCTTGAGACGAGTGAGGAGACTGTCGAGTACAAACAGTTTGCCCGCATCCGTGATAAGCGTCTCCTTATCGGGCACTACAATGGACGACCAACCATTGCGCGGCTTGCACAGTGCCAAGCCTGTGGTTACAAGCTCTTTGCCCACGACATTCTCACATTGCAGATGTCGTATTTGGTTCCAGGCAGCAGCGCGACTTTCACAGCTACAAAATAGATGATTGATAAAGATTAGTAGATGTCATAGCTAGAGAAAAAGTTTGAGTACTTACTATAAATGCCGATCGACGGCCTGCACACGCTGTCCCAATCCGTAAAGGAAACGTGGCATTTGCAGGGGCTCACATTGATAAAGTTGCGGCTTGCGGGGACGATGTGGGAACTCGGGCAATAAATGCAGTGTTGTCAGTTTGACATCGCTCTTGGTGTTCGATTTGGTTTGCACCTCAACTGATTCAATCTCCAGTTCCTGTTTAACGCCTGATTCAGATTTAACCTGCGGTTGTCCATTGACACCAGCGAGCTCCTCAACGAGTGTCGCCTTTTGTTTAAGTATTTTAGAACGTGTCACACGATGCTCAATGGTTTCCTGCATATTGACCATCAGATAATCGCCAAAAGCATAAACGCTGCTCTCACTGGATGTCTGTCGTGAGAGAAATTAACAATTGAAATGAATTCTTCATTAAATAAATGCATTTATTTACCATTGCAGTAAATATGAACTTCCTTAGCACACTGTTTGTTAACAAGTAATCTGGCACCAGTTTACGTTCAAGAGTTGGCTCTAACAGTTGGTAGCGAGTGGCACGTTGATGTGGCCACCATTGACGACGATAGGAGAGCAAAGGATGCTTGGCAAGCACGCGACGATAGTGTAAAAGGCTGCAAAACGAATCAAGTTAATTGTGAATTGAAAATTTATATTTTTAAAATGGATTTGAATTGAATACGCACAAGTCGATTAGACCATGCCAGGTGATATTCTCCATATCCGACGGTGATAAATCACAAAAGCGTGTAAAACTAAAGCAGCTGTTTACGTTGACATCCTCAAAGAGAGATTGCTGCATCTGCGCCGACATGAAGATATTAAAGCTGTTAAAAAAAAACAAAATACAGATTAAAAAAACATTCTATTAAATTATTATAAATAAATACCAAAAATCTAAAATGTATAAATGCTAAAATAAAACTATCACAGAAACTAGAAACTAGAGGATCATTCACAAATTTGAATAAAATTTAAATAAATCTAATATATACATAAAATTACTTGATATTCAATTAAGATAGCTGTTATTACAGATTAAATATTTATATGGAATATTACATCAGGAAACATAATTATGATGTATATAAAGCCCATAGTAAAAAAACAAACAAATTCAATTACAATATTCATTATGTTTTTTTTATATTTTCAATTTTAAATTACTTAAAGTCAACTGCTCTTGATTGACATTAACTAATCATTAGTTTAAAAAAAAATATAAATTTTTAAAATAATAAAAAGAACTACTCACCGATTGTAGAGCAAATGTCTCCGACTCGGCAGTGCAGTGTGGAGCAACCCATCGTGGAAGACCAAACGAGGTAGAACGAACTCGGCACAGCGCATGCTGAAAGGACTTTTGGCATCCCGACGCTCGAAGAGCTCTGGGTGATTGCAGACCTTGCGGAATTGCATGACCAGATTCATGAGATTCGAGGTGAAGTTGCGATCCAGAATGGCGCCATCCGAAGCCGCAGATGCTGTCGAGCCGCCACTGGCCAAATGCAGCAAATCCTCAATGCGAATCTTTTGCTTGAGTGCCCGATAGAGTAGCTTTTGCCTTATGGTTAACGGGCAATAGACCATGATCTCAATCTTGTCGGATAGCTCGTTCTCCACATCCTTCTTGATGCGACGCAGCATGAAGGGTTTCAAGATCATGTGAAGACGTGAAATTTGTCGCTCATCGATGCCCGTTTTATTCTCTGCATGCGATTCAATGTCCTTGGAGAACCATTCATTGAACTCGTCATGCGAATCAAACAACGTGGGCATAATGAAATGCAATAGGGCCCAAAGCTCTGCCATGCTGTTCTGAATGGGAGTGCCACTAAGCAGCAAACGATTGCGGCAGTTGAAGGCGAGGAGAAGCTTCCAGCGCTGCGAGGCGGCACTCTTGATGGCCTGTGCCTCGTCCAGCACCATATATTGCCACTTGATGCGATTAAAGTACTTGTAATCGCTGACCACCAGTTGATACGAGGTAATCACCACATGGAAACTCGCCTCGCGTGTATGCAGATGCTTTTGATCCCAGAATTGTCGCAGAATTTTGCGTTCATTGGGGGAGCCCCAGTAGGGAACCACATTGAAGTCGGGCACAAAGCGTGCCATCTCCTGCTGCCAGTTGTGCAGCGTCGAGGCGGGCGAGATAACCAGAAATGGACCCCATACTCCATAATGCTCGGCAATGTGACATAGAAAGGCAATCGATTGCACCGTCTTGCCCAGACCCATCTCATCAGCGAGAATTCCACTGATGCCCTGATCGTAGATGTTTGCCAGCCAAGTCATGCCCTTGATCTGATAGCCTTTAAGTGTGCCTTTAAACATCTTTGGCTGTGGCAAATCCTTCATTTTTTCACGCTCCGGCTGTGATTGGTCCATTTCCTTCAGCTGCTCCAGCATCTGTTCCTTCTTGAAGGGCACATCGAAGGCTCGAGTTTTGTCCAAATCACGTCGAAGAGCAGCCTCCGCATTGGCCTGCGCCAGCTGCTTCATTTCACCAACATCGTAATCATCGTGAGCTGCCAGACGTGCATTATGCTCCTCGTCCAGTTGGCTGAGTATACGCAACTGATCCTCTTCTGTGCCTTGTCCCAGTTTCTTGGACATAAAGTGGGCATAGAGCTCCGTTTGTGTAATGAGGAAATTAAGTTTACGCTGCTGTCGCTTCACCTCAATGAGTTCCACATCCTGTTTGCGTTGCTCCTCCGCCTCACGCTCCTGCTTGCGACGCTGGTCGCGTTCCACGCGCTCATAGCGCTTCCAATATGTGAGCATTTCACGGGTGAGACGCTTGGCCCGCCACACAGTCTCCTTCATGATGCGCTGCGAGTTCAGAGCTCGTTGACGCACAACCTTGGCACACATGCCGGCCACACGCTTGCAATTGGACAGCATTTCCTTGTGATTGTTGCTTTTGATGCGCTGCAGCCTTCCCGATTCCTTTTTCGACATAATCTGCCAAATGCGTCGACGGCGTGCGGCCAAGACTTCGGGATTCTTGCGACGGCGACAGACACGAGTCACTTGGCCATCGGTTGCACCCACGACATCCACTTCCTCTTCTATTTCTTCCTCCTCTTCGGGATAGTCGAGCGCTAAGTTAGCCAGCTCCCGTTTGTAGTCCACCTCGCCGTTATCCTCCTCATCGTCATCGTTGACAGGCAGCGTATCGCCAAAGCTATACTTGCCCAGATCTGACGGATGCACCTCCCCAGACTCTGGCGAGCCCAATGTGCGCTTCTTTCGTCCACGTCGACGCTGCTTGACAGGCTTTGGTCCTGCCTGCGCCTCCGCCAGACGCGCCAAGAGAATCTCCTGCTTGGTGCGACGTCGTCGCTTGCGTACTCCGACAGTCGCCTGTTGTCGCTCGGCATAGACATCATGGTTGGACAACAATCCGCTGCCAAAGTAGGCATATTGAGCATTCTACAGATCACATTACTGGATTAAGAGATAAACTCAAATCACATTATGAAACTTACTGTTGGCATTTTGTAGTAGTTTCTGCGCTGGCGTTGCTCGTGGAGATGCTCGCGTAGCATTTGGCCAACATATTCATCCTCATCGCTCACCTGCGTCTCGCTCTCCGTGTCGCTGAGCAACATATCGTAGAGCCATTCCCGATCGCTGGTCAAATAGTTGAAATTATACATCTGCGCCTTGACACTTTGTCGTTCTGCAAGAGGAGGACTAGGATTAATTGCATGTTGAAGTAATTCCTAATTGTAGTTACCTTCTTTGCTGCCCAGCAGACGCTTGTTGTGTTTTTGTTTGGGTTTCAGCTTGACGACACCCACCCGAGTGGAGGAGTCATCGGAATCCATTCCCGTGTCCTCACCTGGCTCCATTTCTGTGGCGCTGCCTTCACCGCTGCCACTGCCGCTGCTCAGGGGCTGCTTGAGGGCGTGGCGAGCCATCTCCATGAAGGGGCGCATATTTAATACCGCCTCCAATCGCTGGATGTGCAACGGTTCCGCCATGTGGCGTGGCTTCACGTCTATCGCGCTCGCCATATTGTGTTAGTTTTCGTTTTCGCTTTCGTTTTCTATTTTCACTTTGCTTTGCGTAATCTTTTTGAGTATTTTGGTTTGAAGCTTTTTGGTTGCCTCTTCAATATCCAGATGCAAATTTCCGTTAGCTTGGCGCTGCAGTGGAAGCTTCAAAACGAAATTCAAATGAATTCCAATTGAAATGTATCACGTAATTGAGAAAATTTCGCCTGCGTTGCGTAAAAAATGCACCGCTGATTTTGTATGTTGCTCTACACACTTTTTTACTTGCCCACACGCTGCACACAAGCACATTTAGACGGCCAAACAAATAATATTCTTCTCGGCTCTTGTGGTTCATTGTTGTTGCTGCAGGGTTGCGTGCAGGGTTGCTCCGGCATTTCAACAGTGCTGGGCAACGCAATTTCATATAAAGCAAGTACATATATTCCAAGCAAGAATCGAACTCTATTATATATTTATTAATTTTATTTATTATTATTTATTTAATAGTTAATTATTTTTATGTTTTGCTTATGAATTTGCACTCAACGCGCATAACGCGCGCATCATTGTGCTCACCTCTGCGCTTCGCAGCACTTTCGTATGACATTTGTCAACACTGTAGAAACAGTGTCAGCCGTGATAAACAGCTGTGCATTATGTCTTGGCAAACCGGGTTAATCAAAACAATATTAGATCCGAAAAATTTGATAATATCAACAGATGCGGCTGTTGTTATTGCCGACAAATATCCAAAGGCGCGTCACCATTACCTAGTGCTGCCCAAAGAGGATATTACAAGCATTTTTCAGGTAAACTCGACTTATAGTGATGAACACATGAAACTAAACCAAATTACAATTACTACGATAGCTTCATAAAAAGCATTTGCCGCTGCTGGAGGAACTTCATCTATTGGCCCACAATATAATTGAAGTGCGGGGTGAAAAATTGGCTGATTTTAAAATCGGGTTTCATGCCGAGCCGAGCATGCAACGATTGCATTTGCATGTAATTTCTAAAGATTTTGTGTCGAGCTGCTTAAAGACAAAGAAACACTGGAATAGCTTCAATACGCAGCTCTTTTTGTCATACGAAAGTAAGTTTTAAGCATCAGAACAGACAGTATAATGATATATAATATTGTATATTTATTATTAGCAATTTACGACAAACTAAACTCCATCGGTTCCATAGAACGTTTGCCCAAAGATACATTAAAAGAGCTGCATGCCACGCCCCTGACGTGCAACCAGTGTGAATTTGTTGCGAACAATATACCAACACTCAAACAACATTTAGAAGAGCATTACGAACTGTAAGCAATCCCAACTCATTCCAATCAGAAAATTATAACCCATTTAGAAAGAATTTTTGATCAGGCTTAATTTTTTTACTTAAAAAAATACGTAAATTTTCGAAAAATGGTATTCTGAATTTTTGTACCTTTTTCAAATTATTTTATTATGTTTTGCTGGAATTTGTTTTTGTATAAATAAATATTTTTTAAATTAAATTTTGTAACTTCTAGTCTGACGAACATTAAAACGTTAACCTTAATTTTGTCTAGCTTCGAATTTTATTATTTCATCAAATTTATTCATTTTTTATTGAGTTTTTTGCATTTTTAACTAAGCAATATTTATCAGTGATGGGCAGCGATATCGAAATATCGCTTTTAATGTAATTGCAATGTATTTTCATTTTTAGCTCCATGCCAAACATATCGATATAGCGATATATCGATATTGGACCTACAACGCTAGTAAAAGCCGGCTGCGCATTCAAACACTTTCGATCACAAACATTTCCAGTTTCGATTACAATCGTGTTATCGCATCAGCTGCTTGTAAACTTTATCTGATTTTTGGGGACTTACCGGATTATCTTCTATTTGCAATGGAACGAGAATTGGCCCGAAGTAGTTTGACTCGTGAACTTGATAAGAAACATGATTTTTTAATTGAAACCGACCAGGCAGCGGTAATAAAAGATTCTTACCCGAAGGCGCAATACCATTTTCTTGTTGTGGCCAAGGAAAATATTGACAAAGTGACCGCGGTAAGTGCTACGATTATATTTAAGCTATCTCTTTTTTTTTTAAATGTATTTATACCGCAGTTGACGCGGGAGCATCTGCCACTCTTGGATCACATGATGGAGCTGGCGAATCAAATCATTGAGAAGCAACAGCATTTGCCTGCCAACCACTTTCTTGTTGGCTTTAAAATTGATGCTTTCATGAATCGTCTTAGCATGCATGTCATATCGAATGATTTCTATTCGGTGTCAATGCGACGGAAAAGGCATTGGAACAGCTTTAACACCGATTTGTTTCTTACCTATCAAGCTGTATACGCCTTGCTACGCGTTCAGGGATCGGTTGAGCCAATGTCTGTGGAAAAGGCGGAGGAGTTGCGGAACATCGAACAACTGCACTGCAATCAATGTGAATTCGAAAGCAACAGTTTAGTTGCTTTAAAGGGTCACTTGTTCGAGCATTGGAAAAAGCGAGAAAATGACATTGAACTTAAAAAGCAGGTTGAAAAAATCTCTAAGATGTTGGACGAATCAAAATTGGATGTGGCACCAAGCAAAGTTGAAGGTGAAATTAAAAGATCCGAAAACGAGGATCAATCAAAGCCAAAACCGCTGTCAACAAACTGGCGTCAAAATCCCGATCAGAAGCAAAATAATGTCAAAAATGCTCCAAAGGAGCAGCCAATAAGCTGGCGTCAAAACATGAATCAGCCGCCGACTGGTCAGCAACCAACGGCTTCAAATCAAAACCCATTCGCGAAACACTTTCAGAAGTCCGTTGATAGACAAAATCAGCGACAGCAGATTGTTAGCGAAATGCAGGGACAGGGTCTAATAGGACCATATCCACCTTATGCTGCAAACCAATTAATGTTTCAGCCAAATCATGCACAACAACATCAAGCTTTTTACAATTTTCAACTATTACCAAATGTCACAAATCAATGTCCTCCATTTATGGCACAACACCGCCCAAGGATTCCCAATAACAATATTAATCAGGTGCCTCAGTCAAGTGATTCTCCGCCAAGATTCAATCCGTTCCGACAGCCTCCAAATATGCGACAAGTCGCTCCCAACCAATATAATGGTGCAAACACTATTCAGCAACGCATTAATCCTGTAAACGATGCTATCCAAACCAAACCCAATTGGAAACCTAAGCCTCAATGTAACCAGGGCCAAAACAAGCCAAATTATAACAAAAATAACTCCACTCCAGTGAAAACTCAACCCAATGAATCTTTGGAAAACAAACCCAATTGGAAACCTAATTCAAAACCTAACCAGGGCCAAAACCAGAGCAATAATAACAGAAATAACTCCAATCTAATGAAAACGCAACCTAATGAAGCCAAGGAAAGCAAACCCAAGGTTCAACATAACCAAGGACAAAACAGGAATGTGAATAATCAACCGAGTTAATCCGCTCGAAACAAACCAAAATAGAAACCCAAACCTTCATCTCATAATGTGGGTCCATCCTGATCAAATTTAAACTATCCAAAATTGGTATAAATAAAAATAAATACATTTATTAATATTTTTAATAAATATTATATACTGAAGAGTATTAAGAAAACTACAATAAAATAAATGTGATGTTAAACAAATGAAATACTAAGCATGCGAATGCCACGTCAGGCGTTTTCGGTTGGACGAAGAATGCTGATAACGAATTTCACAACATCAGCTCTTTTAAAGGGAATATTAGACTTGTTTCATGCTCGGGAAGCTTTTAAGGTTTCATTTTCCACTTTGTGATGCCACTAACATAAAGTTTGTGACGTAGGAATCGATTATTTGTAAATTACAAATTTGGTGTAATCAAAATCCTATGAATAAAATTAAATATATTTGAAACATAAAACATAAACCATTGTTAACAAGCGAATTTAAGCTATTTACAAATATTTCAGCATTTGTGTGAAAACTCTGTTATTGACTTTACGATGTATCGTTGCATCGATATATCTTCTTACGATTTGGACTCACATCACTGAGACTAAAATTGCATAGCTTTACACAACACTGTAAAGCCCCAATCACAATTTTTGTCAAATAAATCGTATTACATTTAATTATTCACAGTCATGCAGGAGGAGAATGACGTGGAATTTCAACGTGGTTTGCTGACCCGTAAAATGGAAGCTGGAGAGGATGTTGTCATACAAACGGACAAAGCAGCTGTGCTCCGCAATGTGATTTTACCCAAAGCTCAATATCATTTTGTTGTATTGCCCAAGGAGGACATTGCAAATGTGACAGCAGTAAGTTTGTATGTGTGTGTTCTAAGAACTCTATTAACATCTTTTGTTTAATTAATTCAGTTAACCCGTGATCACTTGCAGCTTTTGGATCATATGATGGAGCTGGCGAATCAGACGATTGAGCAGCAAAAGCATTTACCCTCTAGTAAATTTCTGGTTGGGTTTAAGATGGAATCATTCATGAATCGTCTTAACATGCATGTGATATCGAATGATTTCTGTTCGGATACCATGCGTCGTATTCAGCATTGGAACACATTTAATACGGATCTGTTCATCACATATCAAGCGGTGTACGCGCTGTTGAAAGTCAAGGGATCCATTGAACCCCTTTCGCCAGATACGGCAGAGAAATTACTTACGACAAGGCCCTTTCATTGCAACCAATGCAGATTTATAACTGGAAATTTTAACAAGTTTAAAGAGCACTTGCAAATTCATTGGCAGAGACAAGAAAATGAACGTATCAACAAAATGAATATGTTACAGTTAAAGCAATCATTTGGCAACATGAACATCAATGGCAATTTCAAAAATGATGGTTCTCGTCAAAATGTGGGACATCGATCTGAGAATCATATTGTTGAAAACAAACAACAATTTAATTCGAAACAAGAGCGACAAGAACTTCATGTTACTTCTCCAGTTGGTACAAATTTGACTAATCCAAGGCCCTACAAGAAATGGTATAACAAGAAAAAACAGAACTCTCAGATGCCGGAGGTAAAGCCAACAACTGAAAGTGCTAAAAAAATCTAACGATAATTGAAACATTTATTATTTATGTAATTCGTGTCCAAGATATTTACAATGACCATCAACTGATTGGCTAAACCCAAATCACTAACTTATATAATATATAATACTCTGTGATTAAAAATTGTATACATGTTTTTTAAAACATGTCTTTTAAATAAATGTAAATTTTCAATTTTATTTTGAATTCTAAGTTATTCTTCTCTTGACTGATTTGCAATTCACACGCTGTAGGTTTGCAGCCTAAATAAAAATGGAATAAAATCACAAAAGGAAATACACTTATTACAATATTAACTCTTGAAAATGTTGTTATAATTATAAATGGCCGCACGGTAAATGTGAAAGTGGAAAGACATAAACGAGAATGCGACGTGGGCAAACACGCTCAATTAAAGCTCACTTGGCAAGTGGCTAAAATATGGAAAATAATTGGCCCATGGCTAATTAAGTGCACCGAGGGGAGCGCCAGCAATGCTCAGGTGGAGCACAAGGCAAGTTTAATCCGCACGGGGGTAGGAAAAATTAAATTATAATCCTGATTAGTGGCCAAAGTTTTCAGATCGCCTAGCGACCGAGTGCACAGAAAGCTTCCGCGAACTCGTGTTAAAGGTGAACCCTCTTAAGTAGAGCGGGGAAGCAAAGGTACTTCCCTTTAATATATTTTTATTTGACGCCCGTGTGTGCAAAGTTCAAAGAAAGGCTCGGGGTTTATTTTCAGCGTTTTAAATACAATTTTTTAGAGGTAGGGATTAGTCAGAGAAAGTTTTCTTTGCATTTACTTAGTTTAATTGGTGGAATTGGGAGACACGAGGGATAGAGGTGCCTGGGGAAATATAAATGTAAAAAACGATGCAGGATATGCAAATTGACGAACGACAAGCGTCAACAGATAATTTTACATATAAATAATTTTAACTTTATATTAAATTAAAAAAAAATCTTTTGCTAGACTTTAAGTATTTATGTATGTTATGTTTTTGAAAGCCTTCTTAGTGGCGTTGATTATCCGATTTCCCAAATGCTTAATAAGCAAAAGCTTATTTAAGTTCGTGGTGTCAAAATTTGGGAAAACTTTGTTAAAAAAATATGCAAAATCCTGCTAACTCTGAATCTGTTTCGGAAATCTCTTTCAATAAATTTAATAATTTTTGTTTATTTTTGTATGATTCAATTTGCTATTTCCAAAACACAAAATATGTATAATGTAATATTTAAATTTAACTTTGCAACTTTTCTAACTGTTATACACGTATGTCGATTAAATACAAGTTATAAAGAAACTCGTACCAGAATATTATATAGCCAAAATATGTTACTTACTTCCTATTCAATAACATGCACACATATTACAACTTCTTCTAAAATTACATAGTACTTCACAGTTCAAGGACACTTGAAAAAATCCTCACAGTTTGTCAGCAATTTGTTGTGCCACCATATCCATTAACTTTTTGCAGCCTAATAAACTCGAGGGCTTAACAAACTGCAGACAACTGCCGCGTAATCCACTTAGGTGTTATTTCAACTTGGCTACAAATTAAAGAGAGAAAAATTCAAGGCAACAACCACGATACCCTGAGGATGAGGCGCTAAAATCGAGTATAAACTGATCCGAGTACTTGTTGTCGTTGGCAATGTAATTTTAACTTGATGCTTTCCCATGCAAATGTATACCTATGTTTGTACCTGTACACCTACCTGTGTTTGCAACTGCAGCCTTGTGAGTATTTGTATGTTACAGTGTCAAGGTGTTTGCGAATAGTGTTTCAAACCTACTCTCAATCGCTTCAAATTCCGCTCATTTTTATGGGGTTGGTCATATACCATAAACGAGTACGAGTCACATTTGGCCATTACCAGCTTTATTAAAGCTGTCTTCCAAACGCATTGAGCAAAGTCGAAGCCTTGCCACCTGTTACAAGTTTATTTAAGCAACAGGATGCCATTCATAATGGTAATAGTATCTTTGAGACAAAGAGCATGAGCTTTTACTGAGAGACTTAACATTTGAGTGAGAGCTTGAGATTGTGCTTCGTTGGGCGCATGAGTAGACAGAGCTTTTCATGAAAAAACTTGGCTCTTCTCATTAATGTCATTAAGTGGGTTTCGGCGATGTTTTTTCATATTGTATTCCCTAAAAACTCATGAATGATCCTGAACTTAACTATAGTTTAAGCTACTGTTTATGTATCTTAACTTTATTTTGGGTTTCAGTTTATATCAATTGGCATTTCAGGTTGGAGCATTCAATTATTTTAAGAATACATCTTTCAGGCTTTTTTTACAGTTCACTTACAAACAGATTTATTTAAATACATTAATTTTTAAGTTTAACAAAATAATAATTCAAAATGTAAATTATATAAATATATTTATTCAAATAAATGTTGAAATTCTACATAAATTTATGGCCTCTAAAAGTCCCACTCATTCTTGCTTTATTATAGGGTATTTAAAGTTTCTCCTGCTTTTAATCCACTGCGACTGTCTGCATATTTGTATTTCCGCAATTTAATATTATTTATATGTTGATGGCTTTTGCAGCCAATTTCTCAGAGTTATTTTGCATAATTTCTTCAGCAGCCATTAAAAATAACAACAAAAACAATCGTAGCAAGAAGAAGAAAAGCTTAACATCCATTTTGCGATTTAACCAATTTGCAATTCTTGCAAAAGAAAAAAAACATCGACAGCGGCAACAGAATTGGCAACAACGATAAATACTGCGAAATCAGAGAGAAAGAGCACGCATAATAATAACTTTTCATAGCGTTCCCTGCCGTTAAGCGCCTCCTGGCCTCGGAAATAAGCTACATATGGGTTGGTCTAGAGATGAACGCAAGTCGTGAGTCTTCACTAGAATAAAATGATAAAAACTATAATAAGCAAGACACAAAACGAAAAATTACGGCATACCTATATAAAAACAAATCATATCTTATATATATAATATACAATATGTTATCTTACTTGTGCTCGTCACGCACCCACCGCTAGCTGAGGCTCATTTCGCATTCGTGGTCTACGCGATGTCGTTCTTTTGCTTCAATAATTTAACATCGATTGTCATGTTGCTTGCAATCCTTTCCGGAATGCACAATACGTGTCTCTCCTTCTGCCGGAGAAATTCATTTGGCCTTTCAGTCGCCAACACTCAATTTGAAAAATATGACATTTACACGCTCCACACGAGAATCTTCCTGCTGTTGCGCCAAGAGTGTTGTTCTTATTTTTTTTTTTTCATACTTTTATAATACATTGTATGATTCCTTTCGTAAAAATATTTTATAAGCCATTTGGTTGTTGTTTTTCTGCATGTTTGTGGCATTGCATTAACATTGCGTATACGCCATGTTGGCAGGAAAAATAGCCTTAAGCAAGTAACACTCGCTTGGAATTAAGTGTAAAAGGTGAAGCTTTGTCTAGCTAGTGAGGGAGGAGGGATAAAAGAGGATGAATATTCTGAGTGTAAGGCGATAAAAATTTAAAGCTTAGTAAACGTAGGAACTTCATCTTACTAAGCTTGTTCTTATAAACAGTCTCTTAGATAACAAGGAGCTAAAACTGACTTGGAGCTGACATTTGTGACAAAGAAAACTCGCACTTATATGGATAGTCAGTATAATTTATTCACAACATAACATCAAAAGTCTTGAACTGTAAACTGATTTGTATTAATTAGCTTAAAGCAATATAATTATTTTTCAGCAAGCGAGCTAATTCATATAAAATGAACTGCTGCCTGAAAGTTAATTAATTATTATTTTTAATTTACTACCCTCTTTCTTTCGGTTTTGCACTTTTTTCTAATTCTACAAAATTTGAGTTAATTGCATACATAACTTCCAAGAAATTTGGCTATAAATTTAAAAAGTAGTGGATAGAGGGCATATGGATAATTGATCAATGAACTTAAAGGAAGTAAAAAGTGAAGTGGTTCCTTCAAGAATGTTCTCAAGCTTCACAAATAAAGGGAATATACAGTGAGCTGGTTTATATGAACTTGTTTTCTAGATAAGCAAACAAAGCGAAGAACAAGCGCAAATGCATTCTGCTAATCAACAGAAATTGCTTTGTCAATTCCTGAAGCTCAGTAAACAATACACACACCATCTACACTCACACACACACCCACGCACATCGCACTTGAGAGGGCCATACACTCATCTCACTTACAGCCAAGTGTCACTCAATTTGTCTCTGTTTACCAAGTGCCTACATAAAGGAATTTACAAATTGTCTTTCCACGTGGACAACAACAAGTTGTTGATTTAATAATGTATGGGGAACATTTCCAAGTCATTTATATGGCTGCCATGTGACGCCGAAGGAAGGACATGACCCGCAACTTGGCCAGGTTCATGGGCACAGTGTCCCTCACATTGATGCTGGCCAAGTCCTCCACATGCGAATATCCTGCAGCAGGACAAAAGATAAATTTAGCCGACAGTTTACCAAGCTAATTGCCTGAGCTCGCATACCTGGCAAAACTATGGCCTGATTGCCAACCTGTTGTCCCATGGCACGCCAGGGATCCAGCTGGCCATGTGTGAAGATAACCTGACGATAACGTTCTTTCTGATTGAAGTCAAGTCCACCAAATTGTTCATTCAGCTGTGCAATGCCAGCCTCCAGCTTGTTCGGCTTTTGGCCAGGTCCAAATGCATCGCGGCAAAGGCGTTGGAAATACCACAAAGGCACCTGACCACCAAACGAGGAATTATTGGCCCAGATTGTTGTGGTATACCAGCCAAATTGATTGCACGTCTGATAGAACCAAGCGCGTGCTGCAAACAACTTTTCAATTTCGCTGCCAGTCAACCAGAAATTGAATCAGAAAACTTACTGCCAGTACTTTGATCTGTATGCTCGCCGAAAAGTTGAAGCATGGACTGGTAGCTAAAATCCTGGCAAAGTTTGTCGGCCGCATAGAGCTGCTCCAGTAAGCGTTGCAAGGCTTTCTCCTCGCTTGACTGCATCGTCATAAGTTTATGGCAAAGACTCGGTATGTACGCCCTCAAATCAAAGTAAATCATAGTTGAAAAACTTTTCCCAATTTTTTAAGTGCACAAATCTCTCACCTGTAACTCTGGACAATCAATGCCAAGTAATTGCCGATTCCATTAAAGAAGGAAATGCGGTCCAGTTCATCATTTGCATTATAGTTCTCACAGGCATTTAGTTTTTTAAGTAGCTCTGTCGTTTTGTTCGAATTGAACAATTCAACCAGATGGCTAAGACCTTTCTCTAAACGCTCTGTACAATTGCGACCATAACTCAGCTGAATTGAATTGTTAACCAATTGCATGTATTCTGAAGAAACGAAAGTTAAAAAAATCAAATTCAATATGTCGTCTAGTTATTGTTTACCATAGAAATCCGATTTGGCCATCAAGGGAGCACTGGAAGCCCAACTGGCTGAGAAGAGTTCGGGATAAAGCTGCGTCATCCAGGCTACCATGCTGCCGGAGTAGGAACCTCCAATTAATACGACTTTAGAGTGTGTAAGTTTCGGGTTTCGCGACTTTTGATCACGAATAAAGTGCGCCAGATCAGCCAAAGCCTGCTCTAAGCTCAAATGTGTAAGATCCTTTACAGAAAGGCTGTTATTTCTAAAAAAAAAAAGAAAAATTATATAGTAAAGTTATTGACTTTAGTCTTACTCTTTGACCATAGTAAACGGATGGACTTACTCATGTGGCCAGCTCTGTCCATAATATCGATGTTCTGTGTAAAATAACATGCCTCCATTTTCCACAGCCATATCATGAGTTAAGCCAGTACTCAGTAGTCCTGGCGTTATGGTCCATTCCCCTCCCACGAAGATATAAATAGGTCCATTCAATAAATGGTATTTCGCATTTTGTAGATAACGCTGCAGAACAACTTGAATATTCGCTTCTTAAGCTGAACATTTTATTTGAATTGCTTACCATTTGCCAAGTTTTATTGTTGAGTTTGTCAAAATGATCAAGTCTTTGGGTTATCCAAAGCTCTTGTACCGGAGCTGCATCGTTTTTTGAATAGGTTCCTGAGCTCGGTTCCTGCAGCATCAGCTCCACATTACGACGATAAGGATTTAGAGCTGCTTCCTCTGCAGAAACTGCAATATAGACTGTTAGCATTTGAATAACTTGGCTTAAATACTTCATATTGTCAACTGAAGTTATTAAACCGGTTCAGTTGGCATTATATAGGCAGTGTGTGTTGTGTGTGCAATTGCACTTAAGGCCCCTATTGAATTTAATTTATGCTAATTGACCAGTTATCATAATGAATATAATAATAACAATTCAAGGTAGTTTATGGTTACTCTGTTTCTTGATAAGAAATGTGATAAGCTAGGTAAAAATATGGAACATTCTTTTCTTTTTTTACTGAGTGACTGAATATTCGACTTATAAATTTAATTTTTAGATTAAAACAATTTTAAAAAAATAAAATAAAAATAATAAAAATATGGTCTTACAATCTATTTTTTTTTTTAACATTTAGGAATTTAAGTAATGACGGAATTTTGCTACGAAAACTGAAGGAAAAAATAGGAAGTTTGGATGCTCTGACCAGTCATTTGTTTATAAACATTTAAAAAAAAACGAATTTTATACTATATTCATAATACTACAACAAAGCTTTATTAAAAATTAAAATATCTCTACGTAAAAATAAAATAAATAAATAAATATTAAATAATTTTTAAGCTATTGCAATATAATTTTATATTCTGAACTACAATATAACTTTCAATATAATTTCATACATTATTTTCTGCATCTTTAAAATATATTGCTAGACATTTTCTTTTATTTATAAATTATTCCATAAAATATAGAATTTTTTTTATAAATCTCATGAAAAATTAACATTTTTTAATGAAGTGCAAACTGTGAACAGAACCAATGAAAACATTGCCTTTGGCGCCAGTCCTGCTATTCGGCCCGAAAGATAAACAAACCGAAACACCGCTTAAGCTCTCTTATTCCACTGCTCCCTCTATCCCCCTCTGCCTCTCCTTTCTTTTTGAGTATAACGCCAACGCGATTGCAAGAGGGGAAACATCGCACACTCGGAATAAACATTGAGCTTTTTGACTGGAGCGAATCAGAGCTACCCTCGACACAGCGTGGGCGCCCATGTGTGGGACTCGGTTGGTAAACTATTGGATACAGATACACGGTTATACCCCAGTATGCTTCTTTGCGTGGGCAGACAACGGGGCGGGGTCGTAACCGGCGTTCTCTGCCATGAGTTAAATTGTGTTTGTTTTATGTTCTCTTTGATTTTGTTGCTTCCCACTCAACAAGAGTATATTGGCCAAAATTATAAGATTATTTTTGGGTTATATTTCATTACCACATGTTTTTATTAGCCAGGAAGTCATAAGTTACACCCAGAGATGTGATATTCCTTTAGCCACTAATTAATATTAGTTACTTTAATTAGGAGTACATGTGGGTTTGATGAGTCGCTTTTCATTGTCTTCCTTCGCCGACTTTGATGCATTAAGTGACCTTGAGAGTTGCCTTTGTGGTCTGATAGTAATTGATATGTGCTTTTGCGTATCAAGTTTCA